>NC_081349.1:44648687-44671109 GCF_029784015.1 Lycium ferocissimum
AAAGGGCTTCGAAGAAAAGCTATCTTGTTTAGCTTCTCTAAAAACATCTTTTGTTAATACTCAAATCACTTATTTTTCGCTGAAATCTTGGTCAAAACACCTAAATTATCTCTAAAAAGGCGCCTTTTAAAGAAAATAAACACTTTTGACTCTTGGTCAAACAGGCTACTTCATTCGGTGCAAACGTTAAAGAATTTATTCATATTCCTCAATACTTTCGAGACAATTTCAAGAATCAAATACAAGATCGAAAATGAAAGTAATCACAAGACCTTGTTGCAATAATAATTACTAAAATAAATCCGAAGAATAACTTACCATCTTTCTTTTATTGCTCTGATATTATGCTGAATCTATATATATCAAGTTATCAACTTTTGCTTCAATATATATAGGGGAAGGGTTAGTCATGACGCAACTTCAAGTGACGCATGCAAGCATACGTAGCTCTGACATGTGAGTTATTTTTTATTATTTGTAATCACTATGTAGGAAGTATTATATTCCATCCAGAACACTAAAATTAATGGTAGAAAAGTCTTCACTACCTGATCACACATTATGAAGGTCGTGCATACGAGAGGTTAAAAGGAATTTAGAAAAAGACCCAAAAAACAAAGACTTGAGCACAACTTGCCTCGATCCGTCCATGACCAGAAAGTTTCACATGCAGTAATGTGCTTTTGATTGGAAGAAATATTTTCTTAATCCCTCTGTCTCAATTTAAGTGTCTTAATTTGACTGGACACGAAGTTTAAGAAATAAAGGGAGACTTTTGAATCGTGTAGTCTTACATTAAAGATGTGTGTAGTGTTTTAAATCGTGTGGTCTTAAACTTGCCATGTAGAATGTTGGAAGTGAATAACTTACTAAATGTAGAAGAGTCCGGAACAAAAATGCCCCCAAAAAAACCACTTTGAACCAAAATACCCCAACAAAAAAAAATATTGCAAAGCTACCTTTAGCGCTGTAATTTACTGCGCTAAAGCAATTCACGGAGACGGAGCCGTTAACTGCTTTGGCGCAGTATTTTACTACGTTATAGAGGCAGTTAATAAATTTTTTTTTCTATAACGCAGTAAAATACTGCGTTATAGAAACAGTACCAAAAAAATAAAAAATTGGTCAACTTTATTTTTTGCTGCACTTAGTGTTTTTTTCCATACTCTGACCAATGATTAGTCGTGTGTCAAGACTCCGAAACGTCAATATTTTATATAGAACCTGATATTTTTTTCTGCGTACAATAATGTAGGCTCAATACATCAAGGATACGTAAACGTTCGGATCGTCATTTTAGGGGTTGAAAAGGTGCCCGAAGTAAGTTTTATTTGTAAACTTTAGGTTTAAGTGTTCTATATACATAGACGTCCATTTTTGTTTGAAGACTTGTTGTCATTAGCTTAAGGTTTTTTATTTTTAGGGTTTAGATTTAAGTGTGTTATTTTTTAAAGCCGTTGCCAAAAGGTTTTTAACGCCTTTAGCGCAGTAAAAATACTTTTTTGTTTGTTTGTATAGAGCAGTAAAATAGCGAGCACTAAAACAAAAAAAGTGTAGCAATTTTTTTTTTTTTTTTGCAACACTTAGTGTTTTTTTTCATACTTTGACCAACGATTAGTCATGTGTCAAGACTTCGAAACGTCAATATTTTATATAAAACCTGATATTTTTTTCTCGCGTACAATAATGTAGGCTTAATACATCAAGGATACGTATACTCGGAACATCATTTTAGGGGTTGAAAAGGTGTCCAAAGTAAGTTTGTTTAAAAACTTAGTGTTTGACTGTAAGGTTATTTTAGTCAACTTTATATGTCGGGAAAATTAGTCAGGCTTTATTTTCAAAATTGAAACCTGTATGAGATTGACATTCACGCCTACATTACTCCGGGATTTTTACGTTGAAATCTATTGCGTATCATCATCTTATAAGTAAATAAAACTGAAAATTTCAGGCTAATTTAGGGAAAAATTGAAATTGAATGGGATAAAAGGTGGTTTTTAAAAATCGGTTCGCCAAACCTGCCTGGTTAAATGCATATAATTAAAGAAAAAGTCATGTGGGCCATCCCGCTCCTTGACCCTCTAATAATAATTGTGTTGTGGACAGACCAGTTCCTTTGGTTAAATGCATATAATTAACGAAAAGTCATGTGGCCATTCGGCTCTTGACACTCAAATAATATATAATTAATGGAAACATCTTATGCAAACACGCTCCTAAGTTTGAACAATTAAAACACTTTTTATCCGAGAATTAATTATAACCAAGTATAAGTCGATAAAAGCGACCGTGCTGAACACGTTTTTGTGGACTCGGAAATGCCTAATATCTTCTCCCTGGTCAACAGAATTCCTTACCCGGTCTTTTGTTTTCGCAGACCAAAAATAAAGAATCATTTTCTTTTGATTAGGGATTCAATAAGGTGACTTAGAACACCAAAACTCAATTCCAATTGGCGATTCTACAAATAAAATAATCCCTACTTAAAACCGTCACTTTAATTGGAAAACCCTTTAATAATAAATCTCGTGTCCTTCAGGCGCGAAAAGGAGTGTGACATTTATGACCACAAGATTAAAGGGCATTTTTGTACATTCTACATGTTTAAGTCCACAAGATTCAAAATCTTATTTACTTTCTAACTCCGTACCAAGTCAAAACCCTACAAAACAAATTAAAACGAAGGAAATATATCTTTTGTAGTAAAATGTTATTTTATGAATATCCAAAAACTACCAAGTATAATTTTTTATCACAATAATAATTAATAATTAGATATTCATGGAACTTATTCTCTGCATATAATAATCCTTTACTAACATCATATAATGCTTAGGCATTTTCTATCACTTTTAACATAATTTATGTTCAACAATGTTTCAGCTTTTCCACATAAAAGCTTACGTGCTCACAATTTAAGTCCGTATTTTTTCTACGTGCAACAACTAGATAGAATTCACCTCCCCCTCTTGTGTTGTATTGATGCGTAAAACAACCATTGTTCTTTAAATTCCTTTATGTTTCCTGTTTTATTTATATGTTTTAGTAATTTATTAATTGAATCAAAACAAAACACCATATACTAGTAGAAATCGCAGAACCTTTTATTTTGACTTAGAAATGAGGTACAAAAGATCCACCAAACGTACAACAAGTTGCTCACTCTCTTAGCAAGCATAGAGAGAGAGAGTACAAATTGATAAAACATGAAAACAATAGAAAAGGACAAAAACATGCAAAATAGAAATAAAGGTCCTGTCTGCTATAGATATATCCATGCCATTAATTAGGTCTATAATATCAAACTGATCCCCAATAATTAATTCGGGCGAATGTCAATGCCCTTAACAATGAGACCAGATTTCCATTTATCGTTGCTGGTTTCCATCAACCTCATTTCAATTTCGCCATCTTCTCTAAGCTGCTGAAAAATTCACCCAGCTTTATTTCCATCCACTCATCATCGGTTCGAAGGTGTGGGAATATGCCATGTTCTCCATGTTCTTTTGCTTTGATAAAAACAGTGTAGCCTCTCACCATCGCTGGTTTCCGCCTTTTCCTTAACAAATCTCACCGATGCAATGGCTCGTTCAAGGTTATGTTGTTGATCATTTAACTTGAACACCAGATATGCCGCATAACTAGTCTTTCGAGTAAGTTGTTTTGAGCTTATCTTTCCAACGACGTTAAGCCAACAAACGCGATGAAGCTCAGCCACGTCACATCTGCGCATGAGAGAAATATTTAAGTGAGTCATATATAGATGCATTAGCCATAGACGGGGTTGAAGAGTTGGGGGTGGGTGGAAACCAACAGTTGGAAATGACATTGAGCAGTAACGGAAAATGACTTCCTCCTCTTATAAGGGAAGTATTTTCCAAAAACAAAATTAGAGGAAAATGTATTCCTAAGAAGATATATAAACATTTGTTCCGATTAAACTTGGTAAAATCAGAAAATATTTTTTGTTCAAGGGCTTGTTGGAGGTGGGTGAAACCATCGAAAATATTTTCCTCCATACCAACACATCCTAAAGGTACCAACCTTATGATGTCACTATGTGTATAACGGATTATGAGCCCATTTGATTTAAAATTCACTGATGGTGTTTACCAAAAAAAATAATTAAAACTTGTGAAATCCTATCTATTTCATCTGTCAAGCCTCGAAGAAACCCTCACACTTTGGATTCTATACTCTATATAAATTCTTTAAACTATCGGTGTGATAAGATTTTAATCATATCAAACACCTTTAAGGAGTATAAAAAGAGAGAAGATATACCAAAGTGTTCATGAAGATAATTCCATGTCCAATAATGTTCAGAGTGTCCATCCATGTAATTGAAAGCTCTGTTGCGCCGATCCATACACCCGATTAAAGACAGATATAAAGGTGAAGAAGCATATTAGGTAGTAGTTTGTTTTACTCAATGAAACTGTAATGAAAGAACTCTTTAACCGACTAATTTGTCAAATCACTAGTAGCTTGTTTGGCCAAGCATACAAAATTTGCTTATTTTAAAAGTAAATTTTGTCAAAAGTGCTTTCCAAAAAAATACTATTGAGAAAAATAAAGTTTGTGTTTGGAAATCAATTTGAAAATACTTTTGCAAAATTAGAGCATCAACTTGTCTTTGGCCAAGCTAAGGTTCCAAAAGTGCTTCTGAAGAAAAGCTATCTTGCTTAGCTTCTGAAAAATACTGCGTTATAGAAACAGTACAAAAAAAAAAAAATTGGTCAACTTTATTTTTTGCAACACTTAGTGTTTTTTTCCATACTTTGACCAATGATTCGTCGTGTGTCAAGACTCCGAAACATCAATATTTTATATAGAACCTGATATTTTTTTCTGCGTACAATAATGTAGGCTCAATACATCAAGAATACGTAAACGTTCGGATCGTCATTTTAGGGGTTGAAAAGGTGCCCGAAGTAAATTTTATTTGTAAACTTTAGGTTTATGTGTTCTATAGACATAGACGTCCATTTTTGTTTGAAGACTTGTTGTCATTAGCTTAAGGTTTTTTATTTTTAGGGTTTAGATTTAAGTGTGTTATTTTTTAAAGCCGTTGCCAAAAGGTTTTTTAACTGCCAATAAGTAAGATTTACTACCGCGCTAAAAAATATTTTATTTTGTTTGTATAGCGTGCAGAAAATAGCAGCACTAAAAAAAAAAAAAATTTAGCAAATTTTTTTTTTTTTTGCAACATCGCTGTGTTTTTTCATACTGACCAACGATGAGTCGTGTGTCAAGACTCCAAAACGTCAATATTTTATATAGAACCCGATATTTTTTTCCGCGCAATAATGTAGGCTCAATACATCAAGGCGTTTACGTATACGTTCGCATCGTCATTTTAGGGTTGAAAAAGGTGTCCGAAGTAAGTTTTGTTTGAAAAAACTTAGTGTTTAACTGTAAGGTTATTTTAGTCAACTTTATATGTCGGGAAAATTAGTCAGCTTTATTTTCAAAAATTGAAACCGCAGAAGTGAAATTGACATTCATGCCTACATATTACTCCCGGATTTTTACATTGAAATCTATTGCGTATCATCATCTTATAAGTCAATAAAACTGAAAATTTCAGGCCAATTTGGCGGAAAATCGAAATTGAATGGGATAAAAGGTGTTTTTTTAAAAATCGGCTCGGCCAAACCCGTTCCTTGGTTAAATGCATATAATTAAAGAAAGGTCATGTGGGCTATCCCGCTTCTTGACCCTCTAATAAAATTATGTTGACCATGTGGACAAAACTTAGCTCTTTGGTTAAATGCATATAATTAACGAAAGTCATGTGGGCATTCACCTCCTTCACACTCAAATAATATATAATTAATGGAAGACCTTGCGTGTATACACGCTCCTAAGTTTAAACAATTAAAACACTTTTTATCCGAGAATTAATTATAACCAAGTATAAGTCGATAAAAGTAATAGAACCACGGGACTCCGGAAATGCCTAACACCTTCTCCCCGGTCAACAGAATTCCTCACCCGGTCTTCTGTGTTCGCAGACCAAAAATAAAGAATCATTTCCTTTTGATTAGGGATTCAATAAGGTGACTTAGAACACCAAAATTCAATTCCAAATGGCGATTCTACAAATAAAATAATCACTACTCAAAACCGTCACTTCAATTTGAAAATCCCTTTTAATAATAAATCTCGTGTCCTTCGGGGCGCGAAAAAGGAGTGTGACATTTATGACCACAAGATTAAAGGATATTTTTGTACATTCTACATGTTTAAGTCCACAAGATTCAAAAATCTTATTTACTTTCTTAAACTCCGTACCAAGTCAAAACCCGACAAACAAATTAAAACGAAGGAAATATATCTTTTGTAGTGAAAGGTAATTTTGTTTGAATATCCAAAAACTACCAAGCATAATTTTTTATCACAATAATCACTTTTGAGCTTGTCTTTCCCACGACGTTAAGCCAACAAACGCGATGAAGCTCAGCCACGTCACATCTGTGCATGAGAGAAATATTTAAGTATATATAGATGCATTAGCCATAGACGAGGTTGAAGAGTTGGGGTGGGTGGAAACCAACAGTTGGAAATGACATTGGAGAGTAATGGAAAATGACATCCCTCCTCTTGTAAGGGAAGTATTTTCCAAAAACAAAATTAGAGGAAAATGTATTCCTAAAGAAGATATATAAACATTTGTTCCGATTAAACTTGGTAAAATCAGAATTTTTTTTTTTTCACGGGCTTGTTGGAGGTGGGTGAAACCATCGAAAATATTTTCCTCCATACCAACACATCCTAAAGATACCAACCTTATGATGTCACTATGTGTATAACGGATTATGAGCCCATTTGATTTAAAATTCACTGATGGTGTTTACCAAAAAAAATAATTAAAACTTATTAAATTCTATCTATGTCATCTGTCAAGCCTCGAAGAACCCTCACACTTCGGATTCCATACTCTATATAAGTCAAAAATTCTTTTAAACTCGTGTGATAAGCTTTTAATCATATCAAACACCTTTTAAGGAGTATAAAAAGAGAGAAGATATACCCAGGTTCATGAAGATAATTCCATGTCCAATAATGTTCAGGAGTGTCCATCCATGTAATTGAAAGCTCTGTTGCGCCGATCCATGCACTCTGATTAAAGACAGTATATATAGATGAAGAAGCATATTAGGTAGTAGTTTATTTTACTCAATGAAACCGTAATGAAAGAACTCTTAACCGACTAATTCGTCAATCACTAGTAGCTTGTTTGACCAAGCATACAAAATTTGCTTATTTTAAAAAAGTAAATTTTGTCAAAAGTGCTTTCCAAAAAAATACTATTGAGAAAATAAAGTTTGTGTTTGGAAATCAATTTGAAAAATACTTTTGCAAAATTAGAGCATCAACTTGTCTTTGGCCAAGCTAAGGTTCCAAAAGTGTTTGAAGAAAAGCTATCTTGTTTAGCTTCGAAAAACATCTTTTGTTAGTACTCAAAATCACTTATTTTTTGCTGAAATCATGGTCAAAACGCCTAACTTATCTTTAAAAAAGCACCTTTTTAAAGAAAATAAACACTTTTGACTCTTGGTCAAACAGGCTACTCCATTCGGTGCAAACGTTAAAGAATTTATTCATATTCCTCAATACTTTCGAGACAATTTTCAAGAATCAAATAAAAGATCGAAAATGAAAGAAATCACAAGACCTTGTTGCAGTAAGAATTGCTAATATAATTGCGAAGAATAACTTACCATCTTTCTTTTATTGCTCTGATATGATGCTGAATCTATATATATCAAGTTAGCAACTTTTGCTTCAATATATATAGGGGAAGGGTTAGTCATGACGCAAACTCAAGTGACGCATGCAAGCATACGTAGCTCTGACTTGTGAGTTATTTTTTATTATTTGTAATCACTATGTAGGAAGTATTATATTCCATCCGGAAATTATCAAAATTAATGGTCGAAAAGTCTTCACTACCTGATCAGCACATGATGAAGGTCGTGCATACGAGAGGTTAAAAGGAATTTTGAAAAAGACCCAAAAAACAAAGACTTGAGCACAACTTGCCTCGATCCGTCCATGACCAGAAAGTTTCACATGCAGTAATGTGCTTTTGATTGGAAGAAATATTTTCTTAATCCCTCCGTCTCAATATAAGTGTCTTAATTTGACTGGACACGAAGTTTAAGAAATAAAGGGAGACTTTTGAATCGTGTAGTCTTAAATTAAAGATGTGTGTAGTGTTTTAAATCTTGGGGTCTTAAACTTGCCATTTAGAATGTTGGAAGTGAATAACTTACTAAATGTAGAAGAGTCCGGAACCAAAATGCCCCCAAAAAAACCACTTTGAACCAAAACACCCCAACAAAAAAAAAAAAATGTCGCAAAACTACCTTTAGCGCAGTAATTTACTGCGCTAAAGCAATTCACGGAGACGGAGCCGTTAACTGCTTTAGCGCAGTATTTTACTGCGTTATAGAAGCAGTTAAAAAAATAATAATTCTATAACGCAGTAAAATACTGCGTTATAGAAACAGTACCAAAAAAAAAAATTGGCCAACTTTATTTTTTGCAACACTTAGTGTTTTTTCCCATACTTTGACCAATGATTAGTCGTGTGTCAAGACTCCGAAACGTCAATATTTTATATAGAACCGATATTTGTTTCGCGTACAATAATGTAGGCTCAATACATCTGCTGATACGTAAACGCTCGATCGTCATTTTAGGGGTTGAAAAGGTGCCCGAAGTAAATTTTATTTGTAAACTTTAGGTTTAAGTGTTCTATATAAATAGACGTCCATTTTTTTTTTGAAGACTTGTTGTCATTAGCTTAAGGTTTTTTATTTTTACGGTTTAGATTTAAGTGTGTTATTTTTTAAAGCCGTTGCCAAAAGGTTTTTAACTGCTTTAGCGCAGCATTTTACTGCGCTAAAGAATATTTTTTTTTTGGTTGTATAGCGCAGTAAAATAGCGAGCACTAAAAAAAAAAATTGGCAATTTATTATTTTATTTTTTGCAACACTTAGTGTGTTTTTTCATACTTTGACCAACGATTAGTCGTGTGTCAAGACTCAAAACGCCACTATTTCATATAGAACCTGATATTTTTTTTTCTCCGTACAATAATGTAGGCTCAATACATCAAGGGGATAATGAGCACGCTCGATCGTCATTTTTAGGGGTTGAAAAGGTGTCCGAAGTAAGTTTTGTTTGAAAAAACTTAGTGTTTTACTGTAAGGTTATTTTAGACAACTTTATATGTCGGGAAAATTAGTCAGCTTTATTTTCAAAAATTGAAAACGCAGAAGTGAAATTGGCATTCACAGCTACATTACCCCGGGATTTTTACGTTGAAATCTATTGCGTATCATAATCTTATAAGTAAATAAAACTGAAAATTTCAGCCAATTTGGGGAAAATCGAAATTGAATGGGATAAAATGTGTTTTTTTTTTAAAGTCGGCTCGGCCAAACCCGTTCTTTGGTTAAATGCATATAATTAAAGAAAAGTCATGTGGGCCATCCCGCTCCCTGACCCTCTAATAATTGTGTTGATCATGCGGATTTAACAAGCTCCTTGGTTAAATGCATATAATTAACGAAAAGTCATGTGGGCCATTCCGCTCCTTGACACTCAAATAATATATAATTAATGGAAGACCTTGCGTGCATACACGCTCCTAAGTTTAAACAATTAAAACACTTTTTATCCGAGAATTAATTATAACCAAGTATAAGTCGATAAAAGCGACCGTGCTAGAACCACGGGCCTCGGAAAATGCCTAATACCTTCTCTCCGTCAACCGTAATTCCTTACCCTGTCTTTTGTTTTCGCAACCAAAAATAAAGAATCATTTCCTTTTGACTGGGGATTCAATAAGGTGACTTAGAACACCAAAACTCAATTCCAAATGGCGATTCTACAAATAAAATAATCCCTACTCAAAACCGGCACTTCAATTGGAAAAACCCTTTTAATAATAAATCTCGTGTCCTTCGGGGCGCGAAAAAGGAGTGTGACATTTATGACCACAAGATTAAAGGGCATTTTTTTACATTCTACATGTTTAAGTCCACAAGATTCAAAAATCTTATTTACTTTCTTAAACCCCGTACCAAGTCAAAACCCGACAAACAAATTAAAACGAAGGAAATATATCTTTTGTAGTGAAAGGTAATTTTGTTTGAATATCCAAAAACTACCAAGTATAATTTTTTATCACAATAATAATTGATAATTAGATATTCATGGAACTTATTCTCTGCATATAATAATCCTTTACTAACATCATATAATGCTTAGGCATTTTCTATCACTTTTATCATAATTTATGTTCAACAATTTTTCAGCTTTTCCACATAAAAGCTTACGTGCTCACAATTTAAATCCGTATTTTTTCTACGTGCAACAACTAGACAGAATTCACCTCCCCCTCTTGTGTTGTATTGATGCGTAAAACAACCATTGTTCTTTAAATTCCTTTATGTTTCCTGTTTTATTTATATGTTTTAGTAATTTATTAATCGAATCAAAACAAAACACCATATACTAGTAGAAATCGCAGAACCTCTTATTTTGACTTAGAAATGAGGTACAAAAGATCAACCAAACGTACAACAAGCTGCTCACTCTCTTAGCAAGCATAGAGAGAGAGAGAGTACAATTGATAAAACATGAAAACAATAGAAAAGGACAAAAAAACACGCAAAATAGAAATAAAGGTCCCACTGGCTATAGATATATCCATGCCAGTAATTAGGTCTATAATATCAAACTGATCCCCGATAATTAATTTGGACGAATGTCAATGCCCTTAACAATGAGACCAGATTTCCATTTATCGTTGCTGGTTTCCATCAACCTCATTTCAATTTCGCCATCTTCTCCTAAGTTGTTGAAAAATTCACCCAGCTTTATTTCCATCCACTCATCATCGGTTCGAAGGTGTGGGAATATGCCATGTTCTCCATGTTCCTTTGCCTTTGAGATGAAAACAAGTAGCCCTCACCATCTAGTTCCCTCCGCCTTTTCCTTAACAAATCTCATCTGATGCAATGGCTCGTTCTAAGGTTATGTTGTTGATCATTTAACTTGAACACTAGATATGCCGCATAACTAGTCTTTCGAGTAAGTCGTTTTGAGCTTATCTTTCCAACGACGTTAAGCCAACAAACGCGATGAAGCTCAAATAATGTCACATCTGCGCATGAGAGAAATATTTAAGTGAGTCATATATAGATGCATTAGCCATAGACGGGGTTGAAGAGTTGGGGGTGGGTGGAAACCAACCGTTGGAAATGACATTGGAGAGTAATGGAATATGACTTCCCTCCTCTTGTAAGGGAAATATTTTCCAAAAACAAAATTAGAGGAAAATGTATCCCTAAAGAAGATATATAAACATTTGTTCCGATTAAACTTGGTAAAATCAGAAAATATTTTTTGTTCAAGGGCTTGTCGGAGGTGAGTGAAACCATCGAAAATATTTTCCTCCATACCAACACATCCTAAAGATACCAACCTTATGATGTCACTATGTGTATAACGGATTATGTGCCCATTTCATTTAAAATTCACTGATGGTGTTTACCAAAAAAAATAATTAAAACTTGTGAAATCCCATATATTTCATCTGTCAAGCCTCGAAGAAACCCTCACACTTCGGATTCCATATTCTATATAAGTCAAAAATTCTTTTAAACTCGAGTGATAAGCTTTTAAACATATCAAACACCTTTGAAGGAGTATAAAAAGAGAAAAGATATACCCAGGTTCATGAAGATAATTCCATGTCCAATAATGTTCAGGAGTGTCCATCCATGTAATTGAAAGCTCTGTTGCGCCGATCCATACACTCTGATTAAAGACAGTATATAAAGGTGAAGAAGCGTATTAGGTAGTAGTTTATTTTACTCAATGAAACTGTAATGAAAGAACTCTTAACTGACTAATTCGTCAAATCACTAGTAGCTTGTTTGGCCAAGCATACAAAATTTGCTTATTTTAAAAAGTAAATTTTGTCAAAAGTGCTTTCCGAAAAAAATACTATTGAGAAAATAAAGTTTGTGTTTGGAAATCAATTTGAAAAATACTTTTGCAAAATTAGAGCATCAACTTGTCTTTGGCCAAGCTAAGGTTCCAAAAGTGCTTCTGAAGAAAAGCTATCTTGTTTAGCTTCTGAAAAACATCTTTTGTTAGTATTCAAAATCACTTATTTTTCGCTGAAATCATGGTCAAAACACCTAACTTATCTTTAAAAAAGCAGCTTTTAAAGAAAATAAACACTTTTGACTCTTGGTCAAACAGGCTACTTCATTCGGTGCAAGCGTTAAAGAATTTATTCATATTCCTCAATACTTTCGAGACAATTTTCAAGAATCAAATAAATGATCGAAAATGAAAGAAATCACAAGACCTTGTTGCTGTAAGAATTACTAATATAATTGCGAAGAATAACTTACCATCTTTCTTTTATTGCTCTGATATGACGCTGAATCTATATATATCAAGTTAGCAACTTTTGCTTCAATATATATAGGGGAAGGGTTAGTCATGACGCAAACTCAAGTGACGCATGCAAGCATACGTAGCTCTGACTTGTGAGTTATTTTTTATTATTTGTAATCACTATGTAGGAAGTATTATATTCCATCCAGAAATTATCAAAATTAATGGTAGAAAAGTCTTCACTACCTGATCAGCACATTATGAAGGTCGTGCATACGAGAGGTTAAAAGGAATTTAGAAAAAGACCCAAAAAACAAAGACTTGAGCACAACTTGCCTCGATCCGTCCATGACCAGAAAGTTTCACATGCAGTAATGTGCTTTTGATTGGAAGAAATATTTTCTTAATCCCTCCGTCTCAATTTAAGTGTCTTAATTTGACTGGACACGAAGTTTAAGAAATAAAGGGAGACTTTTGAATCTTGTAGTCTTAAATTAAAGATGTGTGTAGTGGTTTAAATCAAAGGGTCTTAAACTTACTTATGTAAAATGTTGTAAGTGAATAACTTACTAAATGTAGAAGAGTCCGGAACCAAAATGCCCCCAAAAAAACAACTTTGAACCAAAATACCCCAAAAAAAAAAATGTCGCAAAACTACCTTTAGCGCAGTAATTTATCGCGCTAAAGCATTCACGTGGAGACGTGAGTCATGTTAATCGCTTTGGCGTAGTATTTTTTATAGAAGCGTTAATAAAAAAATTCTATAACGCAGTAAAATACTGCGTTATAAAAACAGTACCAAAAAAAAAAAATTGGCCAACTTTATTTTTTGCAACACTTAGTGTTTTTTTCCATTCTTTGACCAATGATTAGTCGTGTGTCAAGACTCCGAAATGTCAATATTTTATGTAGAACCTGATATTTGTTTCTGCGTACAATAATGTAGGCTCAATACATCAAGGATACGTAAACGTTCGGATCGTCATTTTAGGGGTTGAAAAGGTGCCCGAAGTAAATTTTATTTGTAAACTTTAGGTTTAAGTGTTCTATATAAATAGACGTCCATTTTTGTTTAAAGACTTGTTGTCATTAGCTTAAGGTTTTTTATTTTTAGGGTTTAGATTTAAGTGTGTTATTTTTTAAAGCCGTTGCCAAAAGGTTTTTAACTGCTTTAGCGCAGCATTTTACTGCGCTAAAGATTTTTTTTTTTTTTGGTTTGTATAGCGCAGTAAAATAGCGAGCACTAAAAAAAAAAAAAAATTTGGCAAATTTTTTTTTATTTTTTGCAACACTTAGTGTGTTTTTTAATACTTTGACCAACGATTAGTCGTGTGTCAAGACTCCGAAACGTATACTATTTTATATAGAACCGATATTTTTTCACAGAAATAATGTAGGCTCAATACATCAAGGATACGTATACGTTCGGATCTTCATTTTAGGGGTTGAAAAGGTGTCCGAATTAAGTTTTGTTTGAAAAAACTTAGTGTTTGACTGTAAGGTTATTTTACTCAACTTTATATGTCGGGAAAATTAGTCAGCTTTATTTTTAAAAATTGAAACCGCAGAAGTGAAATTGACATTCACAGCTACATTACCCCGGATTTTTACGTTGAAATCTATTGCGTATCATCATCTTATAAGTAAATAAAACTGAAAATTTCAGGCCAATTTGGGGGAAAATCGAAATTGAATGGGATAAAAGGTGTTTTTTTAAAAATCGGCTCGGCCAAACCCGTTCCTTGGTTAAATGCATATAATTAAAGAAAAGTCATGTGGGCCATCCCGCTCCTTGACCCTCTAATAATAATTGTGTTGATCATGTGGACAGACCAGTTCCTTGGTTAAATGCATATAATTAACGAAAAGTCATGTGGGCCATTCCGCTCCTTGACACTCAAATAATATATAATTAATGGAAGACCTTGCGTGCATACACGCTCCTAAGTTTAAACAATTAAAACACTTTTTATCCGAGAATTAATTATAACCAAGTATAAGTCGATAAAAGCGACCGTGCTAGAACCACGGGACTCGGAAAATGCCTAATACCTTCTCTCCGGTCAACAGAATTCCTTACCCGGTCTTTTGTTTTCGCAGACCAAAAATAAAGAATCATTTCCTTTTGATTAGGGATTCAATAAGGTGACTTAGAACACCAAAACTCAATTCCAAATGGCGATTCTACAAATAAAATAATCCCTACTCAAAACCGTCACTTCAATTGGAAAAACCCTTTTAATAATAAATCTCGTGTCCTTCGGGCGAAAAAGGTGTGTGACATTTATGACCACAAGATTAAAGGGCATTTTTGTACATTCTACATGTTTAAGTCCACAAGATTCAAAAATCTTATTTACTTTCTTAAACTCCGTACCAAGTCAAAACCCGACAAACAAATTAAAACGAAGGAAATATATCTTTTGTAGTGAAAGGTAATTTTGTTTGAATATCCAAAACTACCAAGTATAATTTTTTATCACAATAATAATTGATGATTAGATATTCATGGAACTTATTCTGTGCATATAATAATCTTTACTAACGTCATATAATGCTTAGGCATTTTCTATCACTTTTATCATAATTTATGTTCAACGATTTTTCAGCTTTTCCACATAAAAGCTTACGTGCTCACAATTTAAATCCGTATTTTTCCTACGTGCAACAACTTGGCAGAATTCACCTCCCCCTCATGTTGTATTGATGCGTAAAACAACCATTGTTCTTTAAATTCCTTTATGTTTCCTGTTTTATTTATATATTTTAGTAATTTATTAATCGAATCAAAACAAAACACCATACCCTAGTAAATATCAAAGAACCTCTTATTTTGACTTAGAAATGAGGTACAAAAGATCAACCAAACGTACAACAATTTGCTCACACTCTCTTGGCAAGCATAGAGAGAGAGAGAGTACAATTGATAAAACATGAAAACAATAGAAAAGGACAAAAAAACACGCAAAATAGAAATAAAGGTCACTGGCTATAGATATATCCATGCGTAATTAGGTCTATAATATCAAACTGATCCCCGATAGTTAATTTGGACGAATGTCAATATATATATAACAATGAGACCGATTTCCATTTATCGTTGTCTGGTTTCATCAACCTCATTTCAATTTCGCCATCTTCTCCTAAGTTGTTGAAAAATTCACCCATGGCTTTATTTCCATCCACTCATCATCGGTTCGAAGGTGCGGGAATTGCCATGTTCTCCATGTTCCTTTGCCCAGTGTCTCACCATCAGCCTTTTCCTTCTGCAATGGCTCGTTCAAGGTTATGTTGTTGATCATTTAAATGCCGCATAACTAGTCTTTCGAGTAAGTTGTTTTGAGCTTATCTTTCCCACGACGTCACAGACCGGCGCATGAGAGAAATATTTAAGTGAGTCATATATAGATGCATTAGCCATAGACGGGGTTAAGGGTGTCAAGTGGGCCGGGCCAGCCCGAACCCGGCCCGGTAAACCCGGCCCACCACCGGCCCGGCCCAAACCCACTAAAAAGTGTAAGGGGCTGGGCTAGGTGGGCTTTATTAGGGGGCTGGGCCGGACAAGGTGGACAGCCACGGCCAGCCCGGCCCACCAAAAAGTTAATTGTGTTGATGGCCCACGGGGCACATGTTCCCCGGCCCACTTCAAATTAAAAAAAAAAAAAAAAAAGATAAGTACTACATTTATTACTAATAATAAATATTTTAAAAACATTATATCCAATAAATTAGGAGTCTCTTTTTACGGATTTTTAGTTTTCTTTAAAATTATATTTTAAAGCAAGACAATCTTGTTTCTCAACAAATATACCTTTGATACATTTCAGTATATAATATGTATTAGATTGTGGTAGTACTTATCTCAACAAATATACCTTTGATAAATCATTTCAATTTCATGCCTTTTCACAAGTGTCACAACACATCAGTACCCCTTCACCCCCCACCCCCCCAATAGGATAATACCCGACGCTTATCTTGTGGAGATATATGTCACCATAATGTTGACATTTAACATGTTCCTCACAAGCTCAAAATGCATCCACACCTGCACTTGAGTTGATCTTGAACTCGAGGAGAAGGTGGAGGTGAAGTAATGTACACTAGTTGAATGACAAATTTAGATCTTTGGTGGAAAAATTGTGTGAAAATGAAGAAGAATGGAGAGGTATTTATAGTTTGAAAATATGACCAAAGTGAAGTTATTCATAAATTTAGGGTTCAAATAAAATTAGCAACGACTAATTTTTTAAATTTACAACGGCTAGCTTTTTGAATTTGACGACGACTAAACATTTTTTTAATTTAGCAATTTTATCATTAGATGTAAATGTTAATTTTATTATTATTAGTAAATGTAAATGTCTATTTTTACATTTACTAATTTTTTAAATTTACAACGGCTAGCTTTTTGAATTTGATGACGACTAAACATTTTTTTAATTTAGCAATTTTATCATTAGATGTAAATGTTAATTTTATTATTATTAGTAAATGTCTATTTTTGTATTAGAACTTAACAAAAAAAAAAAAAAAAAAAGCCCGGCCCCTAACTATAACCCGGCCCGGCCCTTGCTAGCCCGAGGTGTAACCCCTATCCGGTGGGCTGGGCCGACAGATCTCCAAGGGGCCCCCGGCCCGGCCCCCAACCAAAATTGGCCCACCTTAAATGAGAGCCCAACCCGGCCCACTTGACACCCTTAGACGGGGTTGAAGAGTTGGGGGTGGGTGGAAACCAACAGTTGGAAATGACATTGGAGAGTAATGGAAAATGACTTCCCTCCTCTTGTAAGGGAAGTATTTTCCAAAAACAAAATTAGAGGAAAATGTATTCCTAAAGAAGATATATAAACATTTGTTCCGATTAAACTTGGTAAAATCAGAAAATATTTTTTGTTCAAGGGCTTGTTGGAGGTGGGTGAAACCATCGAAAATATTTTCCTCCATACCAACACATCCTAAAGATACCAAGTTACCAACCTTATGATGTCACTATGTGTATAACGGATTATGAGCCCATTTGATTTAAATTCACTGATGGTGTTTACCAAAGAAAAATAATTAAAACTTGTGAAATCCTATCTATTTCATCTGTCAAGCCTCGAAGAAACCCTCACACTTCGGATTCCATACTCTATATAAGTCAAAAATTCTTTTAAACTGGTGTGATAAGATTTTAATCATATCAAACACCTTTTAAGGAGTATAAAAAGAGAGAAGATATACCCAGGTTCATGAAGATAATTCCATGTCCAATAATGTTCAGGAGTGTCCATCCATGTAATTGAAAGCTCTGTTGCGCCGATCCATACACTCTGATTAAAGACAGTATATAAAGGTGAAGAAGCATATTAGGTAGTAGTTTATTTTACTCAATGAAACTGTAATGAAAGAACTCTTAACTGACTAATTTGTCAAATCACTAGTAGCTTGTTTGGCCAAGCATACAAAATTTGCTTATTTTAAAAAGTAAATTTTGTCAAAAGTGCTTTCCGAAAAAATACTATTGAGAAAATAAAGTTTGTGTTTGGAAATCAATTTGAAAAATACTTTTGCAAAATTAGAGCATCAACTTGTCTTTGGCCAAGCTAAGGTTCCAAAAGTGCTTCTGAAGAAAAGCTATCTTGTTTAGCTTCTGAAAAACATCTTTTATTAATACTCAAAATCACTTATTTTTCGCTGAAATCATGGTCAAAACACCTAAATTATCTTTAAAAAAGCACCTTTTAAAGAAAATAAACACTTTTGACTCTTGGTCAAACAGGCTACTTCATTCGGTGCAAACGTTAAAGAA
Organism: Lycium ferocissimum; assembly: GCF_029784015.1. Lineage (NCBI taxonomy): Eukaryota > Viridiplantae > Streptophyta > Magnoliopsida > Solanales > Solanaceae > Lycium > Lycium ferocissimum. The sequence goes on from NC_081349.1 coordinate 44,666,917, forward strand.
TTTATTCATATTCCTCAATACTTTCGAGACAATTTTCAAGAATCAAATAAAAGATCGAAAATGAAAGAAATCACAAGACCTTGTTGCAGTAAGAATTACTAATATAATTGCGAAGAATAACTTACCATCTTTCTTTTATTGCTCTGATATGATGCTGAATCTATATATATCAAGTTAGCAACTTTTGCTTCAATATATATAGGGGAAGGGTTAGTCATGACGCAAACTCAAGTGACGCATGCAAGCATACGTAGCTCTGACTTGTGAGTTATTTTTTATTATTTGTAATCACTATGTAGGAAGTATTATATTCCATCCAGAAATTATCAAAATTAATGGTAGAAAAGTCTTCACTACCTGATCAGCACATGATGAAGGTCGTGCATACGAGAGGTTAAAAGGAATTTAGAAAAATACCCAAAAAACAAAGACTTGAGCACAACTTGCCTCGATCCGTCCATGACCAGAAAGTTTCACATGCAGTAATGTGCTTTTGATTGGAAGAAATATTTTCTTAATCCCTCCGTCTCAATTTAAGTGTCTTAATTTGACTGGACACGAAGTTTAAAAAATAAAGGGAGACTTTTGAATCTTGTAGTCTTAAATTAAAGATGTGTGTAGTGTTTTAAATCTTGTGGTCTTAAACTTGCCATGTAGAATGTTGGAAGTGAATAACTTACTAAATGTAGAAGAGTCCGGAACCAAAATGCCCCCAAAAAAACCACTTTGAACCAAAATACCCCAACAAAAAAAATGTTGCAAAACTACCTTTAGCGCAGTATTTTACTGCGCTAAAGCAGTTCACTGAGACGGAGTGTTAATCGCTTTAGCGCAAGATTTCTTTGCGTTATAGAAACGATTAAAAAAAAAAAAATCTATAACGCAGTAAAATACTGCGTTATAGAAACTGTACCAAAAAACAAAAAAAATTGGCCAACTTTATTTTTTGCAACACTTAGTGTTTTTTATATTCTTTGACCAATGATTAGTTGTGTGTCAAGACTCCGAAACGTCAATATTTTATATAGAACCTGATATTTTTTTCTGCGTACAATAATGTAGGCTCAATACATCAAGGATACGTAAACGTTCGGATGTCATTTTAGGGGTTGAAAATGTGCGCGAAGTAAATTTTATTTGTAAACTTTAGGTTTAAGTGTTCTATATAAATAGACGTCCATTTTTGTTTGAAGACTTGTTGTCATTAGCTTAAGGTTTTTTATTTTTAGGGTTTAGATTTAAGTGTGTTATTTTTTAAAGCCGTTGCCTAAAGGTTTTTAACTGCTTGAGCGCAACATTTTCTTTGCGCTTAAAGATTTTTTATTTTGTTTGTCTAGCGCAGTAAAATAGCGAACACTAAAAATAAAAATAAAAATTGGCAAATTTTTTTTTTTTTTTGCAACACTTAGTGTGTTTTTTCATACTTTGACCAACGATTAGTCGTGTGTCAAGACTCCGAAACGTCACTATTTTATATAGAACCTGATATTTTTTTCTGCGTAAAATAATGTAGGCTCAATACATCAACGATACGTATACGTTCGGATCGTCATTTTAGGGGTTGAAAAGGTGTAATAAGTAAGTTTTGTTTGAAAAAAACTTAGTGTTTCGTAAGGTTATTTTAGTCAACTTTATATGTCGGGAAAATTAGTCGACTTTATTTTCAAAAATTGAAACCGCATAAGTGAAATTGACATTCACGCCTACATTACCCTGTGATTTTTACGTTGAAATCTATTGCGTATCATCATCTTATAAGTAAATAAAACTGAAAATTTCGTGCCAATTTGGGGAAAATCGAAATTGAATGGGATAAAATGTGTTTTTTTAAAAATCGCTCGGCCCAAACCCTTTCCTTGGTTAAATGCATATAATTAAAAAAAGTCATGTGGGCCATCCCGCTCCTTGACCCTCTAGTAATAATTGTGTTGATCATGTGGACAAACGGTTCTTGGTTAAATGCATATAATTAACGAAAAGTCATGTGAGCCATTCGGCTCCTTGACACTCAAATAATATATAATTAATGGAAGACCTTGCGTGCATACACGCTCCTAAGTTTGAAAAATTAAAACAGTTTTTATCCGAGAATTAATTATAACCAAGTATAAGTCGATAAAAGCGATCGTGCTAGAACCACGGGACTCGGAGAAATGCCTAATACCTTCTCTCCTTCAGAATTCACTTACCCGGTCTTTTATTTTCGAGACAAAAATAAAGAATCATTTTCTTTTGATTAGGGATTCAATAAGGTGACTTAGAACACCAAAACTCAATTCCAAATGGCGATTCTACAAATTAAATAAGCCCTACTCAAAACCGTCACTTCAATTGAAAAAACCCTTTTAATAATAAATCTCGTGTCCTTCGGGGCGCGAAAAAGGAGTGTGACATTTATGACCACAAGATTAAAGGGCATTTTTGTACATTCTACATGTTTAAGTCCACAAGATTCAAAAATCTTATTTACTTTCTTAAACTCCGTACCAAGTCAAAACCCGACAAACAAATTAAAACGAAGGAAATATGTCTTTTGTTGTGAAAGGTAATTTTGTTTGAATATCCAAAAACTACCAAGTATAATTTTTTATCACAATAATAATTGATAATTAGATATTCATGGAACTTATTCTCTGCATATAATAATCTTTACTAACGTCATATAATGCTTAGGCATTTTCTATCACTTTTATCATAATTTATGTTCAACATTTTTTCAGCTTTTCCACATAAAAGCTTACGTGCTCACAATTTAAATCCGTATTTTTTCTACGTGCAACAACTTGACAGAATTCACCTCCCCCTCTTGTGTTGTATTGATGCGTAAAACAACCATTGTTCTTTAAATTCCTTTATGTTTCGTGTTTTATTTATATGTTTTAGTAATTTATTAATCGAATCAAAACAAAACACCATACACTAGTAAAAATCACAGAACCTCTTATTTTGACTTAGAAATGAGGTACAAAAGATCAACCAAACGTACAACAAGCTGCTCACTCTCTTAGCAAGCATAGAGAGAGAGAGTACAATTGATAAAACATGAAAACAATAGAAAAGGACAAAAAAACACGCAAAATAGAAATAAAGGTCCCACTGGCTATAGATATATCCATGCGTAATTAGGTCTATAATATCAACGATCCTCGATAATTAATTTGGACGAATGTCAATGCCCTTAACAATGAGACCGTATTTCCATTTATCGTTCTTGGTTTCCATCAACCTCATTTCAATTTCGCCATCTTCTCTAAGTTGTTGAAAAATTCACCCGCCTTTTATTTCCATCCACTCATCATCGGTTCGAAGGTGTGGAATATGCCATGTTCTCCATGTTCCTTTGCCTTTGAGATGAAAAAAGCGTAGCCCTCACCATCGTTGCCTCCTCGCCTTTTCCTTAACAAATCTCACTGATGCAATGGCTCGTTCAAGGTTATGTTGTTGATCATTTAACTTGAACACTAGATATGCCGCATAACTAGTCTTTCGAGTAAGTTGTTTTGAGCTTATCTTTCCAACGACGTTAAGCCAACAAACGCGATGAAGCTCAGCCACGTCACATCTGCGCATGAGAGAAATATTTAAGTGAGTCATATATAGATGCATTAGCCATAGACGGGGTTGAAGAGTTGGGGGTGAGTGGAAACCAACCATTGGAAATGACATTGGAGAGTAATGGAAAATGACTTCCCTCCTCTTGTAAGGGAAGTATTTTCCAAAAACAAAATTAGAGGAAAATGTATGCCTAAAGAAGATATATAAACATTTGTTCCGATTAAACTTGGTAAAATCAGATTTTTTTTTTCAAGGGCTTGTTGGAGGTGGGTGAAACCATCGAAAATATTTTCCTCCATACCAACACATCCTAAAGATACCAACCTTATGATGTCACTATGTGTATAACGGATTATGTGCCCATTCGATTTAAAATTCACTGATGGTGTTTACCAAAAAAAATAATTAAAACTTGTGAAATCTTATCTATTTCATCTGTCAAGCCTTGAAGAAACCCTCACACTTCGGATTCCATACTCTATATAAGTCAAAAAATTCTTTTAAGCTGTGTGATAAGCTTTTAATCATATCAAACACCTTTGAAGGAGTATAAAAAGAGAGAAGATATACCTGTGTTCATGAAGATAATTCCATGTCCAATAATGTTCAGAGTGTCCATCCATGTAATTGAAAGCTCG
>NC_081349.1:44671209-44694080 GCF_029784015.1 Lycium ferocissimum
AATTAAAAAGAGTAGGCTTACCGGTTTCGATGAGGGAGAGGGGGAGGTCGTTCGGGGCTTGGGAATGAAAATAATGATTTGAACGTATGGACGAATATATACTATTACGGAAAATTGCGATTTACGTCCAGCAGTACGGCCATATTTTGAAATCACAGCCCTTATTTGGAAATACGGTCGTATTAAGATAGGCCACTGCTAACGTCTCTTAATTAAAATGACCATAACTTTCTTTGCACAGATGTCAGATTTGACCCCATAATATCTTGTTGAAAGGTATTTCAAAGCTCTACAACTTTCATCAAGGAAGTTTTCCCAAATTCAAATAAGTTTTGAAATATAGGCCATATTTGAAATACGGTGTATTTAACAATGTAACATTCAAATGTCAAATTCCGAATGCTCGGAAATCCTTGGCATCGCCTTTTACGACTTGGTTTATGGCCCGCATAATCTTTGAAATACGGTCCTTGTTCATGGGCGTAAACCCCCATCTTACTGGCCCCGAACGGAAATTCCAATTCTCACATCCTTTATACGATTTTCTAAGTTTAGGATCATGGTCAAAGCTTAGCAAAGATACGAGGTGTTACACATTGACGGATTCCAGATTTGGATGCAAATGTTATATCCCATATTTTGCACTTTCGGAAAATTTGAAACAATTGTGACAGGATAAGGACGAGGCTATATTTTGAACTTATTTAATACATAAGTTGTTCACGAAAATATTGACGCGGAAACATCGAGGGAGGCTAAGGGTAAAAGTGGAATTTTGAAAGAAATTTGTTTCATGAAATTACAAATGTTAGCCAACAAATTGGGCTAAAAAAAATAAGAGAAAACAAAAGGCCCAAACATGGGGTATGGCCATATACTATAGCCCAAGTCCATGTCTTGAATTAAATCAAGACCATTAAATAAATAAGGGGCTATGCATCATTTTTCATCTAGAAAATTCAAGAAAGCAAAACAAAAAGAAGAGAAAACAAAAGGAGCCCTTCGGCCAACCCCATGAAAATTTGACCATGGGAAATCTTGTCCCTAAAATTTTTTTCTTGTGGTATTCCCAACCAATTCAAGGCCCTCTACAACGTGGTATAATTGTTTTGGAAGATAAGTCATCCGTTTCACGTTTAGCATTAGTCCAAGTGGAGAAGTTGAAGAGCAAAGGTAAGAATTCATGCCCTTTTATGTGTTATGTATGGCTTGTGAATGTTGTGGTGTATAGAAGTGAATGAAATTCATGGAAATATGGACATAGGCATGTGGCCGTGTGCATGTGTTGTTGTGTAGACAAAGATGAGTTAATTTTATGTAGTATTCTAGTTGTGGTTGTTGTGAACTCTATATTGGAAATGAAGAGTTTAATGAATTTGCTTGAGGTTGAAACGTGGAGGGTGGCCGAATGGGAGTATGAGTATGGAACAATTGAATAAATTTCTATGTAGTAATTTGATTGTTGTTGATGTGTGTTGTTGGGATAGGTTATGAATTCGGAAGCGAGAAATGCATTAAAAAAAAAAATTGTTCTAGGAAAGTTGAGGAGTTTTCGGGTGAATTATGGGTTTTGGTGGAATTTTTGTATATTTTGTAAAAACGATATGAAATACTTCGAATTGTATTTGAATAGTCTTGAATTAGTAAAGGAATATGAAAATGTTGACATTAGTTTGAAAGTGTGAAGTTGAGGTAGAAGTTGTTTGGAATATTCTCGACTTGATTGTTGATGTCGTTGGCAAAAATTATTAGTATTGTCATTGATAATGTGGCCGGGTTCATTCTCGGGTTTGTTGTTGTATTTTTTGGCCGAGTTGAATTCTCGGGATAGCGCATTTACGTGGGAAATGCTGCCCCAAATTCTCGTAGACAATTGATACTTTAAGATTCAATTTCTAAAAGCTCTAAATCAATGTTTGGTAAACATGACCATTTGTAGATTTTGGAGCGTTTGGAGATTTGAATTTGGAGTAGCGTAAGGAGCGGAAAAGGTATGTAAGGCTTCACTTTTCCTTCTTTTTGGCATGTCTTAGACCTAATAAGTTTGAAAATGAGCCTCGGGGACAACTCTGTCTTAGAAACCCCGAGCTTGAATTTGACACTTTTCCATTCGATAGAATTGAATCGAAGTTTTTCGTACTTTGTTGAAATAAACGCCCAAGCCCCTACGACTTGCCCAGTGCGAACCCGATTTCACTAAAACTCCCATAAATGATTCTCTGTAGCTTAATGTGTGTAATTTGTGTACACCACCTCCGTTGGCTTGAGGTAGCTCCACTATTCTCGATTCCTATCCTATTGTCCTAATTGACTTATTTTTACACGATGATTAAAGGGAACCTTTGGCTGTTGTTTCAAGTTCGTTAAGATCCATATGCATCCTCTAATACAAGCATTTAGAAATTCCGATATGAGCACTTTGATGTGAATATTCTGATGTGAGTATGCAACTTGATATAAGAAATCTGTTATGAATAATCTGATATAAGTGTGTTGATAAAAGTACTCTACTATAAGTATTATGAGATAAGTACTTTGACATAAGTATTTTTATACAAGTATTTTGACATAAGTATTGGGATAAAAACGATACGATATGGATATTACGATATAAGTGTTAAGTCTCCGTTAAAAGTATTAACAAAGAGTGTTCGATCTCGGTATGTGCCGAGATAAGAATGATGATATGAGTAATCCGTTATGAATAATTTGCTACGAACATTCCGAAAAACCCACCCTAGACGGCGGGACACGCATCCGACGTCATGAACAACGTCGGAAGAACCTAAACGATACAATAATAGCACTTGAACCCGCCAGGTTCAACATTCGCCTGTGTGTGTGTCCAACCCACCCTAGAGCTTTATAAAGTAAATGTAACAAATCATGAATATATAAATTAAATTAGCGGAAGTCTTTATTCACCAAATACTTAGTCAAACGTAATAACGTGCCCGAGAGTTAATCAATAACTCAACAACTACCCACAAGAACGTATACTATGGAGCTTCTAAGATAATGATGAATGTCTAAATCATCGGGGCGCACCCAAACAAAAAGGCGAAGAGTAAAGATAGAATGGTGCCCCACGAACAATCATGTGGGCTCACCGAATAGTCTTTAAGCAAAGTTCTCTTAAGTCGTAGGCGTATCACGAACTGCTCCTCAATGATACCTAACATACCATCAAAAACAACAATGGTATGCACGAGTACGGGTACTCGGTGAGTGTCTCGGGACAACAAATATTATAAAAATAAAATATAATAATACATAAAGAAATCGATTACGGGAAGATGGCATAAAAACAGTCATTCCACTTTTTGATTCTTAATAACATTTGTTAAACAGTTTACAAAACCATTACTCAATATAAAACAAGTATTCAGCATGTGTATCTTAATAAGAATTATCAAAACCGATTATAAAGTCTTTTGTCAAGTTACAACTTTCAAATATGCCTTTCAAATTGATCAATTAAGATAGTCATCAACAATTTCATAAGAGAATAAGAATGTCACACATGCCAATACAGGCCCAAGAATCAATCACATCGAGGGGATCACCATAGGGTTCCCTTGTCACAGCGCACCACACCGGTTTATAAAATCCTCGGTGACCACTCATCCTCCCGAATGGCTAGGCATAAACACACCAGAATATGAAATCCTCGGTGACCACTCATCCTCCCGAATGGCTAGGCGTAAGCACACCGGAATATGAGATCCTCGGTGACCACTCATCCTCCCGAATGGCTAGGCATAAACACACCAGAATATGAAATCCTCGGTGACCACTCATCCTCCCGAATGGCTAGCGTAAGCACACCGAATATGAGATCCTCGGTGACCACTCATCCTCCCGAATGGCTAGGCGTAAGCATACCAACGAGTTCATAGCATAAAAGTCGAATTACAATTCATCTCAAGGTAGTCACATCACCATTTACCATTAAGGTTCGTTATGCCATATCGTAAAGATAAATCGTTTCAAAGAATGTCCTGAAAACGTTTCACTTCTTTAAACAAGTTTTAATTTCCACAATTCGTAATAACATACTTTTATGAGTCAACAACCTTTCAAGTAACTAGTTAAATCATCCATCAAGAGAATTCCAATATCATTACCAATCGTTATCCTTCATTATTAAGCATCTCTTATAGAGGAAGACATTCATAATATCATATACATATATAGGGTTTGTTACAATCTAGGTTTAATGTGGGTTTGTCCCCTCACGCACATTAACCATTAATCAAAACATGTAATAAATTTCGAGAGTGTGAAACCAATTCATCATATCATTCAACACATGCTTTTATAAAGAATCAATCTTTCAAGAGAGTTTGCAAAAGAGACATATCAATTACCTTTATATTCAAAAAGGATTTTATTGTTTTAAAGAGACATACAAATCATAATAAGATTTTTAAAGGGAGACATACAAATCATCCTTATAGCCAAAATATGATTTTTAGATAAGACATACAAACCACAACCAAAAAGTTCGTAAAAACCGATATGAAGAGTATGTTCAAAAGAGACATACAAATCATAATAAGATTTTTAAAGGGAGACATACAAATCATCCTTATAGCCAAAATATGATTTTTAGATAAGACATACAAACCACAACCAAAAGTTCAAAAAACCGATATGAAGAGTATGTTCAAAAGAGACATACAAATCATAATAAGATTTTTAAAAGGAGACATACAAATCATCCTTATAGCCAAAATATGATTTTTAGATAAGACATACAAACCACAACCAAAAGTTCGTAAAAACCGATATGAAGAGTATGTTCAAAAGAGACATACCTTAATTTGTTAAACGGAGTTTAACAAATCACTTTTCTAATGAAGAACACCCAAACCCTAGCTTGAATTACTTTGGAAGGAATTATGTTGCAACCCTTTTAGGGTTCTTGAGGCTTGGGACTTGTTATTATTGACTTTAGGGTGATTTTTCGTGACTAGGGTTGTTGGGGAAATAAACCCCAAGCTTAAATATAACTTAAAACGCGTAACCCGACTTTTTGACCCGAAACCGACCTCGTTGTGCGATGGTCGCGCGACGCATGGCCATCGCACGACCATCTGCAGGTCAATATTCAGAGAAGGGGTTTTTGTGCGATCGGCGCGCGACGCATGACCATCGCACGCGCTCCCACGCGCCTGAAAAGGCGGCGTGTGTCGGTTCTGCACAGTATTCGGTAAAATGGACATAACTTCTTGTACGTAACTCCGTTTGGGCTGGGCGACCTACCGTTGGAAAGCTATTTCAAATATCTACAACTTTCATTGAGGAAGTGTTTCCAAATTCACAACACATTTTCATGAAAATGGCCCAGAAGACAGACCTACCAAAACTTAGGCGAATTTAAGAGGCCTTAAGAACTTCACTAATTGGTTTGACTTCAAAACGACCATCCTCCACCCGAATTCACCAAGAATGGATTCATATAGATAAAATATCATGTTAACACTATATTTTCACATATTTAAACCTAACCCAAATTTACGGGGTGTTACATTATCCCCCCCTTAAGATCATTCGTCCTCGAATGAGGCTTATGGCCTAAGATTTTCGCTAACCCTCAAACTTTCGAATTATCACTAGTGCTTCCTTATGTGGTAAGATATCACAAACAAAACTCATATAATGCAGTAACAATAACCATATGGTCCTCGCAGAGACTCCCACCACAACCAAACGAGCCTAAGCATGGAATAAGGGATTTACACCCACAGTCTACCTCGAGATTTAACGATATTACTCTTTCAATCTATAGTGGGTTCACCTAGAACTACTAGCATAGCCATTTCAATCTAGGACTGTATAACCCTTGGTAAGCCAGTCTGTACCCATAATTACCTCAAAGTACTCTATTCTTATTTCCAACAAATCAGAAGTAGTCTCACGATCCTTAACCACACCACGCAATATTATAGATCCTAGGTGTAATGTCGAGGAACTAACTGTTTGGGTTCTCTACCATAGTCGAGGACAAAGCACAGAGTTTTATAATGAAGAGTCAAACTTGAATCGGTCAACGGATACGCCTTAAGAGAACGTATAGTTACAATACCTGTGCCCACGTCATCGTGTCTTGACCGCCTCTACGAGTCAAACCATAAAGTCTAGCTTGTCCCCCATTAGCGGTGTTAGCAACCGCTTTACCAGCCCCATTACCACGAGCATTAGGGGTGTTGTTAGCATTAACATCAGATGGATTATTCCTTTGGCTTGAAGAGTTAGCCATTTCACGAAGCCACTTCCTACAATATTTCTTGATGTGACCCCTTATACCACAATGGTGACAAATAGGATCGTTCCATCCAGATGCTTGTCGGTTACTACCGTGTGAATATCCATTTTGATTACCGTTCCTATGACTTTGTCCACCAGATGGAACACCCCGATTAAACTGAGAAATAGACTGCTGAGGTGTAGAATTACCTTTCCGTTGCCCTCTATCATACGAACCCGTGAAACCACCCGTAGATCGGGCCTTCTTACTTTGTTCCCTTTCAAGTATCTCTTCGCCCTTCCACTTCTCTTGTTGCTCAGCGAACCCAACTAAAGATGAAAATGTACAAGTAGGAGACATAGCAACAGAGAAAGCACATGCGGACTTGATACGTGGTACCAAGCCTTTCACAAAGCGAGTCAACTTATGCTTTTCGGTCGAATCATATATAAAGCATACTTTGACAGACGAGTGAACTCCAGACTATACTCACGAACCGACTTGTTACCCTGCTCTAGCTTTTCAAACTTCGTAGCCATAGCAATTCTTTCCTCATCAGACAAAAACCTTTCCATGAACGCCTCTTCAAATTCAGCCCATGTCGGAGCTAAAGCAGTGTCACCTCTCTCAGATTCCCACATCTCAAACCATACGTGAGCAACATCCTTCAACTGATACGAAGCAAGCCTCACAGCTTCTGAATCCTGGGCATCCATTGCCCTCAATGCCTTAAAGGTCTCATCTAAAAAGTGTTGGGGGTCGTCCACCTCTCGTGACCCAAAGAACTCTGGCGGCTTTAAGTCTAGGAACTGCTTAAATCTGCCTCCACCATGAGGTCCCACACCTCCACGCTGTTGTTGAGCCGCAACCAAAGCAGTCAACATTTGAATAGCTACTTGCATAGTACCAATTTCAGGCACACCCGCAGTAGGAACAGCCGGAGCAGGCGGTGCTGGGGGTGGTGCTTGATCTCCAGCCTCGTTATCATTACCAGCATTCGCGCCCCTAAGATTCCGGCTAACTTTTGCGGGACGTCCTCGCTTACCAGTTTTGGATCGCGCTAGAGTCATTTCTGCAAGGCACGAATTAATGAGCGAATTAGAATGATCCTAAAAAGGACTTTAAGCTCTACAGCACAATCTAGAATCAAGGAAAATAGGAAACGCCTATAAATGTCCTGGGAGTTTCTCAATCATGCAGGTGATCAGGCTGCACAAGGAAAACTCCACTAGACACAGCTCCACAGACACCGACAATAATCCTAGGACGTACTTGAAACCTAGGCTCTGATACCAATCTTGTCACGCCCCAAAACCCACCCTAGACGTGACCGGCATCCGACGTCATGAACAACATCGGAAGAACCTAAACGATACAATAATAGCACTTGAACCCGCCGGAGTTCAACATTCGCCTCCAACGAGCTTTATAAAGTAAATGTAACAAATCATGAATATATAAATTAAATTAGCGGAAGTCTTTATTCACCAAATACTTAGTCAAACGTAATAACGTGCCCGAGAGTTAATCAATAACTCAACAACTACCCACAAGAACGTATACTATGGAGCTTCTAAGATAATGATGAATGTCTAAATCATCGGGACGCGACAAACAAAAAGGCGAAGAGTAAAGATAGAATGGTGCCCCACGAACAATCATGTGGGCTCACCGAATAGTCTTTAAGCGACAAGTTCTCTTAAGTCGTAGGCGTATCACGAACACTGCTCCTCAATGATACCTAACATACCATCAAAACAACAATGGTATGCACGAGTACCTGGTACTCGGTGAGTGTCTCGGGGACAACAAATATTATAAAAATAAAATATAATAATACATAAAGAAATCAGTTAAGGAAGATGGCATAAAAACGGTCATTCCACTTTTTGATTCTTAATAACATTTGTTAAACGGTTACAAAACCATTACTCAATATAAAACAAGTATTCAAAGCATGTATCTTAATAAGAATTATCAAAACCGATTATAAAGTCTTTTGTCAAGTTACAACTTTCAAATATGCCTTTCAAATTGATCAATTAAGATAGTCATCAACAATTTCATAAGAGAATAAGAATGTCACACATGCCAATACAGGCCCAAGAATCAATCACATCGAGGGATCACCATAGGGTTCCCTTGTCACAAACAAGACCACACCGGTTTATAAAATCCTCGGTGACCACTCATCCTCCCGAATGGCTAGGCATAAACACACCGAGAATATGAAATCCTCGGTGACCACTCATCCTCCCGAATGGCTAGGCGTAAGCACACCGGAATATGAGATCCTCGGTGACCACTCATCCTCCCGAATGGCTAGGCATAAACACACCAGAATATGAAATCCTCGGTGACCACTCATCCTCCCGAATGGCTAGGCGTAAGCACACCGGAATATGAGATCCTCGGTGACCACTCATCCTCCCGAATGGCTAGGCGTAAGCATACCAACAGAGTTCATAGCATAAAAGTCGAATTACAATTCATCTCAAGGTAGTCACATCACCATTTACCATTAAGGTTCGTTATGCCATATCGTAAAGATAAATCGTTTCAAAGAATGTCCTGAAAACGTTTCACTTCTTTAAACAAGTTTTAATTTCCACAATTCGTAATAACATACTTTTATGAGTCAACAACCTTTCAAGTAACTAGTTAAATCATCCATCAAGAGAATTCCAATATCATTACCAATCGTTATCCTTCATTATTAAGCATCTCTTATAGAGGAAGACATTCATAATATCATATACATATATAGGGTTTGTTACAATCTAGGTTTAATGTGGGTTTGTCCCCTCACGCACATTAACCATTAATCAAAACATGTAATAAATTTCGAGAGTGTGAAACCAATTCATCATATCATTCAACACATGCTTTTATAAAGAATCAATCTTTCAAGAGAGTTTGCAAAAGAGACATATCAATTACCTTTATATTCAAAAAGGATTTTATTGTTTTAAAGAGACATACAAATCATAATAAGATTTTTAAAAGGGAGACATACAAATCATCCTTATAGCCAAAATATGATTTTTAGATAAGACATACAAACCACAACCAAAAAGTTCGTAAAAACCGATATGAAGAGTATGTTCAAAAGAGACATACAAATCATAATAAGATTTTTAAAAGGAGACATACAAATCATCCTTATAGCCAAAATATGATTTTTAGATAAGACATACAAACCACAACCAAAAAGTTCGTAAAAACCGATATGAAGAGTATGTTCAAAAGAGACATACAAATCATAATAAGATTTTTAAAAGGGAGACATACAAATCATCCTTATAGCCAAAATATGATTTTTAGATAAGACATACAAACCACAACCAAAAAGTTCGTAAAAACCGATATGAAGAGTATGTTCAAAAGAGACATACCTTAATTTGTTAAACGGAGTTTAACAAATCACTTTTCTAATGAAGAACACCCAAACCCTAGCTTGAATTACTTTGGAAGGAATTATGTTGCAACCCTTTTAGGGTTCTTGAGGCTTGGGACTTGTTATTATTGACTTTAGGGTGATTTTTCGTGACTAGGGTTGTTGGGGAAATAAACCCCAAGCTTAAATATAACTTAAAACGCGTAACCCGACTTTTTGACCCGAAACCGACCTCGTTGTGATGGTCGCGCGACGCATGGCCATCGCACGACCATCTGCAGGTCAATATTCAGAGAAGGGGTTTTTGTGCGATCGGCGCGCGACGCATGACCATCGCACGCGCTCCCACGCGCCTGAAAAGGCGGCGTGTGTCGGTTCTGCACAGTATTCGGTAAAATGGACATAACTTCTTGTACGTAACTCCGTTTGGGCTGGGCGACCTACCGTTGGAAAGCTATTTCAAATATCTACAACTTTCATTGAGGAAGTGTTTCCAAATTCACAACACATTTTCATGAAAATGGCCCAGAAGACAGACCTACCAAAACTTAGGCGAATTTAAGAGGCCTTAAGAACTTCACTAATTGGTTTGACTTCAAAACGACCATCCTCCACCCGAATTCACCAAGAATGGATTCATATAGATAAAATATCATGTTAACACTATATTTTCACATATTTAAACCTAACCCAAATTTACGGGGTGTTACTTGGCATTTATGATTTGTATTTAGGAGGCGAGCATTCGATGATTCGATAAGGTACTCACCTTCCGTATTTCGGACTCTAATTATGATTCTACTTGCCATACTCCGCTCCTCTAATTCGATCATAATTATTAGTTATGTTTCGTATCTCCGGGTCCGATTATGGTTTTGCCGTCATATTTCGCACTTCGGTTGCGATTACGATTTCGTTTGCTATATTTACGGCTTTACATGCTCGGTATTTGTCTGCATCGACCCTCGGTTCCGGGGGCGCGTTTCATGCCGTGCGGTACTCCCGCATGATTAGCACCATTATAGAAGATGCTCCGGATTGGATTGGCGCCCATTTGCTCGGAGAGTCGCCGAGTCGAGTTTGTATAATATGTCTTCGGATGGATGTTAGAGACTTTGCGGCGGCCGTCGTGGTATTGGTTGTCGGGCCGTGTGCACGGCCCATCGTACCGATATGTCGTCCGTGTTACGTAATGAAATTTTGTATAATTATAGATTTGTTCGATTTAAAGGTTACGAGAAAAGAGATTTCGAAAATTTTGCTATGTATTTTATCTTATTTGATTTAAAAAAAGTTCGGCGTGATTTTGTATGCGGTAAGAATCTGAGGGTTCGCTCGGCCCTAAGTAAGGGTCGGGTGCCCATCACACCCTAATAAGGTTAGGGTGTTATAGCAAAAATGGACGCCAAATTTCAAACCCGAAGAGGACATTCCGATAGTGCCGGTTGGGGGTATTATTACCGTTTGCCCTTTCACATGCAATCTTGGCATTATGCTAAACAAATTGCGTACGCGATAGGTACTCCTATTGAAATAGATGCGGCTACGAAAAATATGAATTGACCTAGTATGGCTAAAATTCGTGTAGAAGTTGACTTAATGAAACCATTGATTCAGAGTGTTTGGATTGGTGCTGAGGATGAGAATGATCCTTTGAAAGGATATGCGCAGAAAATAGAATATGAGAACATCCCTAAGTATTGTAAACATTGTATGAAGCTAGGACATGCTATTATTGAATGTCGTGTCTTAGAAAAAAAGAAACTGAAAGACAAAAATGAGGCTAAAAGAGTCAGGCAACACAATAATTCGAAGGTTGAGGGGCCTAAAGTTGTGGAAAATGTTGCTATTCTTAATGGAAATTTGGAAACACAGAACAGAGGGAGAAGTCAAAATAGTCAACCTGAGTTGATCAGATCCAGACCAAGGGGTAAGAGTGAACCAATAAAGATTTTTAAACCTACCGGTGCTGTTTTTGGTATTGATAAACCTATGCCTGTGTCGGAAAAAATTAAGACTAAGCAGAGTAATATGAATGATAAAGATGCAGTACAAAAAGCTGGAGGGATGGAAGAGGAAACTCATAAGGATACTAGTGGTGGAAAAGACAACGAAATCAGTGTGGAGAAAGATCAAACTAGTCATGAGAACCTTACTGGAAAGAGCTATATCAATAGCAACATTGAAAAGGAGGTGTCTACTAAGAGTGAGGAAGTAATCAGTGATTCTCAAATAAGGAGTAATCTTCTCGTACAAAAAGGTGTAGTGAACAAGGCTAAAAACTCCAAAATGAGTGCCAAGGAGATTATCAAGAATGCTAAGGAAAGGGCTAGAAGAAAAAAATTGAATCAAAAAAGAAAGGAAGCTAGAAAGCTTAGTACCAGTAAAAAAAAAAGAATCATATTGAAAAGACTAGAGACAAGAATATAGAGAATATACTACTGGTACTCAGGGAGAGAATAGGTCTGATCAAATAAGGGAGAAGGCTGAGACTCGTATCAGTCCTGAAAAAAATGAGACCAAAGGTACAAATACTGTTCAAATTGCTACCGATAAGAAGCGGTGATGTTATAGACAATCGAATCCATTTGGCAAAGGAGGTACTATTACCATTGAACCGAATTTACCAAATCTATCTCGTGGTGAATAGGTTCATATTGAAAAACAATTAGTTATAGACTCGGGCACAATGAATCGAAATCGCCAATAAACTTATAGAGGCCTTTGCTCCTATAAACAGAATTGACACGAGAAAGGCAATATGCGAGTTTGATGCTATAGCACCGATGCAAGCACAACCTATCTCCTAGGTAGAACAAGCACAGAATGACAAAATATCACGTCATAAATCCAAAAGTAGGATAAGACAAAAGAAGCTGATCGTTTTGACCTTTCTCCTCTATATGGTTGTTATGATTAATACAAATACGTTGAACATGAGGGGGTTAAGTCAAAAAAATCTTTTAATAGACTCATCAAGTCGTGAAGGTTCATAAGGTTCATTTTGTGGCTTTACAAGAACCTTTTGTTGATGACTCTAACTTGGAAAGATACAGAGAAAGATCAAGTTTTCTCGGTGCTATGTCAAATAGAAATGGCAAGATCCGGTGTTTTGGGACGAGTCTCTGAATGTGAAGGCTGTCTCTAATACCAATCAGCAAATGACTATGAAGATCAAGCACTTGACTACTAACAAAATATTCTAGTATACCATAGTTTATGGCTCAAGTGACGGATCATAGGTCGTCTAGGGGACTTCAATGTCTCTCTATCTCCTTCGAAAACGTATATATACCTCATAGAATGAGTCGTAGCATGATTTTATTTCCCGTATGGATGATTGCGGATTAGTAGACGCATGTTGATAAATGGGGAATACCGTTACTTGGACTAACGGTAGAAAAAGAGGAAACAAAATTTGTAAAAGACTAGACAGAGTGGTGTACAATGAAGAATGGAACAGCAATATGGGAGACATTGTAGTTAAACATTTGGCTAGAACAGGTTCTGATCACAATCTTATTTTAATTAACTGTAAAGAACTTTCTAACAATTTTGTGAGATATTTCAGGTTTCTCAACTTCCGGACTCTACAACGTATTTTGAACAAGTAATTAGAAGCTCTGAGGAAGAAGTTCATGGAAATCCCATGTGATCCTACAGAGAAACTCAAAAAGAGTAGCCAAAACTCAAATGCTGTCCAAAGGCACTATTGGAGATGTTGAAAAAGTTAAGCAACATGAAGAATTGATCCCGGAGATAGAAGGAAAATGGATAATGATGACTCGAGGAAAATACAAGAACTTAACAGGTTAATGCCGAATACACTAGATGGATCACTATACAAGATATCCATATTCAACAAAAAGCTAATATACAATGGAATGAAGAAGGAGATTCTTGCACTAAATATATATGAAAAACAACTATTAAAATATCAATCCAAAACATTAGGAATTGAAAATTCGGGTTCTATACCTCTAGTACTCATTGGAGTAGAAGCTTTCTTAGCCATTTCACTTGAATTTAACAAAAAACAACCAAGAACAAACAAAGGATGATTAATTATTTAGAGTTGCATTGCTGATTCAAACGAAAAAAACGAAAATATAAGTTAAATACGCGGTGAAACGTAAAAATCAATATAAAATCTTACCTTTTTTTGGGAATTAGATTTGAATTATGAGTGAAATTAATGAGTAGTTAATTAGAGATAAACAAGGAAGTTAAACTATTGTAAAACTGATTTGAAATTGGAGGAAATTAAGGGATATTGGGCATAATGTCGTGTATTTAGGGGATAGGAGAGAGGGACATTTTTTTTGGCTTAAATTTAAAAAACATGAGAAGCTATCGATGAGTGGTCAAAAAGTGGTAGCTATAGGAAGTAAATATGTTATATTTTAGCTACTAAATATAATTATTGTAAAGTTTTGTTATGTTCCATAAATAGGTAATAATGTAAGCTATGCCAAGTAAATTTTACTTTTTTAAATATAAGAAGTTAAATTATCATAAGTTTTATAGTCCAAAGTTCTAATCCATGCGCCAAGTTGTTGTAATTATTACTCCCTCCGTTTCAATTTATGTGAACTCATTTGACTAGGCACAATATTTAAGAAAGAGGGAAGACTTTTGAAACTTGTGGTTCAAAATAAGTCTTGAATATTTGTGTGGCTGTAAATCATTCATAAAGTGAATTTGTTTCCAAATTAGGAAAGATATCATTCATTTTGGCACGGACTAAAAAGGAAATAGGTTCACATAAATTGAAACAGAGGGAGTACATGTTTTCATTCTATCGTTTTGTCTAATATAAATGGAAAAAACTAATAACCCGACCTGAAGCCCAACGTAATCGACCAAAATTTTACTCTATTTGGAATAGAAAAAAAAAAAAGTGGCACCCGGAGCCTCAAAATCCTGAATCCGCCTTTGATTACCACATGCAACAAAAGAAGAAAATGGTACACAAAATGATTAGGCCAAAGTACAAAATCCAGACCACTAAAGTAGGAATAGAGCTCTACCTTACATTCCAATTGACTCAACATTTCCCAACCAAAAAAAAGAAAACATGAAACAGACAGAATCCTTCAAAAACAAAAACAAAAAAGGCAAGGAAGCTTTTCAAGTACAAAATGAATTGACTGATGGTGCATTTGCTTTGCATTAATAGTAGTATATGATATGAAGATGAATAATTTGAGTGAGAGAGCAGGGGTTTTATATGATGAGATTAGTGATAGAATCAATTATGAAGAAATTAATTTCTGTGGACATTGTGTTGAACATGGTCGTATATGTGGAATTGCAGACCTCACAATGGAAGATAAAGAGAAATTGATTGCAATTCGAGACTCATTGAAGGAAGTTCAGAACATGCTCCATGTAGAGAATGTTGGAAGTGAAAAACTTACTAAATGTAGAAAGAGACACTCTTTTTGGGGATAGACCAAAAGGAAAGTAACACTACTAGAAATTAAATAAAGGTTTTTCCCACCGAAAGGTTTTTCCCACCGACATTCGGTGGGAAATTTGTGCTATAAAACATGATCTTCCCACCTCATTCCTACCGAACAAGCTCACTGGGAAAACCCATGGTGGGAAACAGATTCCCATTAAAATGCTGGAAAACTTTCTAATTTTTCCATGTGAAAACACTACTATTTAGGTTTTTCCAACCGATTTCGGTGGGAAATAGCCACGGAATATTTTTCGGTTGGAAATCGAGATTTCTTAACGAAGGGAGTGTAAGACACTTAAGTTGGGACGAATGGATTTCTTCTGAAAAATATACTTTCAAATGAATAAAAGGAACTTTACAGAAAAATACAAGAAAAATAAAGTACATGTATATTTATTTACCTTAGAATACCACTTACTATTTTTAACCAACAAAAAATTATCATCGGTATACAATATGCAAAAGACCTGGGAAAAAGCAATCTTTAGTGAAGAATTCTCCATTCTCTTGCTCTCTATTCATCCTCCTTCTTATGATCCTCTCTGTCAAACTTCATTGATTGAACCTCTGTCATAAATACCTTCTAATTTGGAAAACAGTTGAAGAAAGTTTTAGAGAACAACCACTGAAAATTCATTTGAAACTTCAATTTAAAATCTGAAAATTTTCAGTGGTTACTTTTTGAATGGTGCGGTTAAAAGTCATTCGGAACACGTTAAATGAAGCTATATAAAAAAATTGAGGAAGATTGGAGGTTATTTGGTGAACGATGGAACTGGATGATGAGACTAATTCGTGTTGAAGTTTTTGCACGGATTGTCCTTCAAATGGGCTGCTCTTTTATTTTTGCCCTTTAGCAATCAAACTTATGCCTAGTGGGCATAAGTTCTTAAGTCATGCGGCCATAAATTGTGAGTTATTATGATGCGAAAATATTATCTTATGCCTGCGAAAAGGTTAGTTTTCTTGAGGGAAAAAATTAAAGACCATCGCAAAACAAGACGAAAAGTGCAAATGACCTTTTGGTGTGTACCTGAGTTGGAACAACTTGGTCCAACTTGTAATAAGCTCAAAAGAAAGAGAAAAAGATGCTATTCATCCTGCTAGTTCTCTAAAAAGAACAGTTCTAATTAATTAGAGCGCTAAGTTATTTCTAGATAGAAAAGAGGTGCGTGAAGGTGAACCATGGAGGTTGGAGCAATGGTAAAGTTGTTTTTGTATAATTTATAGGTTTCGAGTTCAAGTCACTGATGATTGCATCAAGGTTGGTCGCTTACGTCACACCCCGTTGGGATGCAACCCTTTTTATTTCGTCGCTGATGATTGCGTCAGTGTAGGTCGATCGCTTACAAGCTCATCTCTGGAACCAATAGCATATCTGTATCCTTTTCTTTGTTAGTGCTTAATTTGTACTGCTACATATGCTAGAAAGAGAGAGTCCTACTTCTCTCTAAAAATATTAAAATGGTCGTTACATTATAACCGTTATCCACCAGATCACCACCCCGATGGGGTCGCTGATTGGTGACCCGACATCGACCGCCCAACCATCTCCACCCCAAGAACACCCACTCATCCCAAATCCCGTAGTTGCAGTGAATTCCTATGCTAACACTGTAGCTGAATCTTCCAACCCACCGATTCAAAAGGACCAAAATCTAATCTTGGGAAGAAGAACATTTCACAACGGAATGCCAGCCCTCATTTTCAAATCGAGACAGTACCATGGAGCTATGACAACACCATGTAAATGGACAATTGTTGGAAGATTTCTGAAATCAAGACCACAAATTGACACGATTAGGTCAAAATTTTCAGAAAAATTTGCTCTGAAAGGAACAATGAAAATTGGGTTTTTGATAATTTCAATATCTTTCTAACCTGCCACAATGAAATAGATTACAATGTGATTTTATATAAAAGGGTTGTTGACATTGACGGATTCCAGCTTTGGATGCAAAAATGGACGCCAAATTTCAAACCCTAAGAGGACATTCCGATAGTGCCAGTTTGGGTATTATTACTGTGCGTGCTCCTTTCACATGCATTCTTGGCATTATGCTAAACAAATTGCGTACTGGGTAGAGGTACTCCTATTGAATTAGACGCGGCTACGAAAAAATATGAATCGACCTAGTATGGCTAAAATTCGTGGTAGAAGTTGACTTAATGAAACCATTGATTCAGAGTGTTTGGATTGGTGCTGAGGATAAGAATGATCCTTTGAAAGGATATGCGCAGAAAATAGAATATGAGAACATCCCTAAGTATTGTAAACATTGTATGAAGCTAGGACATGCTATTATTGAATGTCGTGTCTTAGAAAAAAAGAAACTGAAAGACAAAAATGAGGCTAAAAGAGTCAGGAAACACAATAATTCGAAGGTTGAGGGGCCTAAAGTTATGGAAAAGGTTGAGGGGCCTAAAGTTATGGAAAATGTTGCTATTCTTAATGGAAATCTGGAAACACAGAACAGAGGGAGAAGTCGAAATAGTCAACCTGAGTTGATCGAGATCAGGACCAAGGGATAAGAGTGAACCAATAAAGATTTTTAAACCTCACAGGCTATTTTTGGTATTGATAAACCTATGCTTGTGTCGGAAAAAATTAAGACTAAGCAGAGTAATATGAATGATAAAGATGCAGTACAAAAAGCTGGAGGGATGGAAGAGGAAACTCATGAGGATACTAGTGGTGGAAAAGACAACGAAATCAGTGTGGAGAAGGATCAAACTAGTCATGAGAACCTTACTGGAAAGAGCTGTATCAATAGCAACATTGAAAAGGAGGTGTCTACTAAGAGTGAGGAAGTAATCAGTGATTCTCAAATAAGGAGTATTGCTGTAATAAAAGGGGTGGTGAACAAGGCTGAAAACTCCAAAATGAGTGCCAAGGAGATTATCAAGAATGCTAAGGAAAGGGCTAGAAGAAAAAAATTGAATCAGAAAAGAAAGGAAGCTAGAAAGCTTAGTACCAGTAAAAAAAAATAAGAAGAATCATATTGAAAAGACTAGAGACAAGAATATAGAGAATATACTACTGGTACTCAGGGAGAGAATAGATCTGATCAAATAAGGGAGAAGGCTGAGACTCATATCAGTCCTGAAAAAAATGAGACCAAAGGTACAAATACTGTTCAAATTGCTACTGATCAGAAGGGTGATGTTATAGACAATCAGAATCCATTTGGCAAAGGAGGTACTATTACCATTGAACTGAATTTACCAAAGCTATCTGTTGGTGAATAGGTTGATATTGAAAAACAATTGGTTATAGACTCAGACAATGAATCAGAAACTGCCAATAAACTTATAGAGGCCTTTGCTCCTATAAACAAAATTGACACGAGAAAGGCAATCTGCGAGTTTGATGCTATAGCACAGAAGCACAACCTATCTCCTAGAGGTAGAACATTGCTACTGTGAATGACAAAACTATTGCTTTACAATCCAAAAGTAGGATAAGACAAAGAAGCAATACTGCTTGACCTTTCTCCTCTATATGCTTGTTATGATTAATACAATCTGTTGGAACATGAGGGGGGTTAAGTCAAAAAAATCTTTTAATAGACTCATCAAGTTGGTGAAGGTTCATAAGGTTCATTTTGTGGCTTTACAAGAACCTTTTGTTGATGACTCTAACTTGGAAAGATACAGGAGAAAGATCAAGTTTTCTGGTGCTATGTCAAATAGAAATGGCAAGATCTGGTGTTTTTGGGATGAGTCTCTTGAATGTGAAGTGGTCTCTAATACCAATCAGCAAATGACTATGAAGATCAAGCACTTGACTACTAACAAAATGTTCTAGTATACCATAGTTTATGGCTCAAGTTGATGGATCATGGGCTGTTCTAGGGGACTTCAATGTCTCTCTATCTCCTTCTGAAAACAGAGGAGGTATACCTCATAGAATGAGTCAGAGTATGGATTTTATTTCCTGTATGGATGATTGTGGATTAGTAGACGCAGGTTACAGTGGGAATACCTTTACTTGGACTCATGGTAGAAAAAGAGGAAACAGAATTTGTAAAAGACTAGACAGAGTGTTATACAATGAAGAGTGGAGCAGCAATATGGGGGACATTGTAGTTAAACATCTGGCTAGAACAGGTTCTGATCACAATCTTCTTTTAATTAACTATAAAGAAATTTCTAACAATTTTGTGAGATATTTCAGGTTTCTCAACTTCTGGACTCTACAGCCAGATTTTGAACAAGTAATTAGAAGCTCTTGGGAGGAAGAAGTTCATGGAAATCCTATGTGGATCCTACAGGAGAAACTCAAAAGAGTAGCCAAAACTCTCAGTCAATGGTCCAAAGGCACTATTGGAGATGTTTTTGAAAAAGTTAAGCAACATGAAGAATTTATTCTGGAGATAGAATGAAAAATGGATAATGATGTCTCGAGGAAAATAGACAAGAACTTAATAGGGTTAATGTTGAATACACTAGATGGATCACTATACAAGATAGCCTTATTCAACAAAAAGCTAATATACAATGGAATGAAGAAGGAGATTCTTGCACTCAATACTTTTGTCATCCGACAAAAAAGAAGGGGAGCTTCACTGCAAAGGATTAAAAATGCGAGGGATTTGGATTGAAGGAAATGAGGCCATTGGAAATGTCAAAGCTATCCTCCATTTTCAAAATACACCACCGATAGAGAGCAAATCCCTGAGTTTGGGGGCACTTAAACAAATAAAATAGTTGATCACTGATGAAGAAAACAATATGTTGAGCAAATTTCCAAAGAAGGAGAGATCAAGCAATGGGATCTCACCTAACAAAGGTACCGGCCCGTATGGCTTGAATGGACTATTCTTCCGTAAATGTTGGCACATCCTTAAAAGGATACGTAAACTTTGTTCATAGTTTTTCTATGGGAAGAGGTTGACTAAGTTCTTTACTCATACTTGCTTAATTATGTTGCCTAAAGTTGATGAACCTTCTAAATTTTCTCAACTTAGACCAATCAGTTTAACTAATTTCTCTAATAAAATCATTTCTAATATCATGGCTTCTAGACTAAATGTTTTTCTCCCTAAATTAGTGTCTGAGAATCAATCAGGGTTTACTAGTGGAAGACTCATTACTGAGAACATCTTACTAACTCAAGAGATTATTCAAAACATCAATAAAGAGGGGAAATATAATCTGGTGTTCAAATTAGACATGGAAAAAGCATATGATAGGGTGTCTTGGCTATGCATTATCTTTATTCTAAGGAGATTTGGTTTCTCTGAGACTTTTATTGATCTTGTTTGGAGATTATTGTCAGATGTTTGGTACTCTATTATCATCAATGGGGAGAGGAAAGGCTTCTTTCACTCCACCAGAGGACTCAAACAGGGAGACCCTCTTTCCCCTTCTCTTTTCATTTTAACTGCTGAATTACTTTAAAAAATGCTTAACAATGTCTTTGAGAAAGATAGATATATTAGTTATACTATGAAAATAGATGGTCCAAGAATTAATCATCTTGCATATGCAGATGATGTAACTCTGTTCACATCCTGGGATAACTACTCTCTCAAAGTTATACTAAGGCAGTTGAAAAGATATGAGAAGGTCCCTGGTCAAAGAATTAATAGAGACAAGAGTATGTTCTTAACTTCTTCTACTACTTGTGCAGGAACTCACAATAGAATCAACATGACAAATTTTAAAGCTGGAAGTTTCCCCTTTACATACCTTGGGTATCCCATTTACACAGGGAGGAAAAAGATCACTGTCACGCCTCGAACCATGGCCTGGACGTAACACGACACTCGGTGCCTTACTGCATGTGACCGAGCGAACCACATGGCTTGCTGAATCATCATGAGGCATACATGAGCGGAATATGACATAAACATGATGAGCCTAAACATGGGATATCATAAATATCAAATGAAATACTTGTTTTAAGAAAACATGAATATGGATTGTCATAGATAATGAGCCAAAGATGCCTATACGACTCTAAACATCTGACATAACATAACTGTTTAGTCTATGAAACCTCTAACATGAGTCTGAACTTCTAAACTTAACTGCTGGGACTAGGCTCCCAGCATACCTTCAATGCATAACTAACATAAAGTAAATAATGACTGAACCCTGAAGAAGATGGGGCTCACCAAAAGCTGATACGTGGGTGGTCCTATGGAGTAGATCCGTCGTCCTATGTATCTGTACCTGCATCGTGAAATGCAAGCCCCCGGGCAATAGAAAGGGGACGTCAGCACATTGAATGTACTGGTATGGAAAGCAACTGAATGACATAAACATGGCACATGAAACAACATGATGAGAACTGAAACTGAAACCTGGACATGAACATGAGCATGAGCATGGATATATATATACATATAACATGAGTAAAACATGGTAAGTAGGGAGAGAATTTCATAAACCGACAATGGATATCACCACAAGGGTACGTGAGTCTCGGTACCTCGGCGACCCCGAGCCCCCATACCTTGCCGGGTATAAGGTGGTAACGTGCTCGATAGATCCATTCGAAGTAAAATTAAGGAATCGTCCCAATCAAAGGGAGCGATCCTTGTCCTATGGTGGCTACGTAGTTTCAGGCTATCTGAGCCTTCTTGGTAATTCGTGCAACTCCCAAAATCATGAACATGATATAATTGGCTAAGAAGCCCATGATTTTCGTGAATTAACTTGTACTTGACTTATAATCATGATTTCACGAAATAACTTGTAAACATGGTTTCATGAAATAGCTTGTATTTAGCATGTATGTATCTTGTATCATGGCATGAAAGTAATTATATAATATAATTGCATGAAAACTTGTAAACATGTAGGATATTCATGAAATAATCATTTTTAGTTAAAAAAAAAATGCATGCAAGAACCCATGGAATACAAGATATGGTTTTTCATGGATTACGGACTGATTCTCAATAATCATATGGAGTTATTAAGAACACAATGATAGAATAATATCAATTCATACATAATATAATCATGGACATGGACCTAGGGTTGTCATGAGCATGGTATAAAAGAAACCCTAGTTTTCGTAAGGATTCATACTGCTGGATTAAAAGGCGTGGGGAAGAACAATGATGTTCGCACACGTAGATAGCAACCCTACATACTCGTGTAACGACCCATTTGGTCGTTTAGCACTTTTAGGCATAATATTCCTAAAACACCCTTTTCGTGGTCAAATCTTGCTGTCTATAGCGCATGATAACGGGTGATTCGGTTATTTAATTGACGAGTTTTAGTCCTCATTTGACATGCGAGGACGAATGTTCTAAAGGAGGGGAGAATGTCACACTCCATAATAATCCTTGCTACTTGTATTAAAACAAGAAAGAATGAGTTAAGAAGGTTCAAGGAAAGTTAATCGAGTTAGTAAGAATATCGTTATAAATATGGTTGTCTTAAGTATCTCGAGGTGACCTGGTAACCTAAAGGATTTGAAATCGCGTTATGAGTATGTATATGAGGTAATGTGAGTGACCTTTTAAAGTATTTGAGATTATTAGTAATGATATAGAAGATGGACAAAAGATAGGAATATACTTTTTCGATTGGAGTTTCGTGACTTTGTGAGTTCTACTTATGGTTATTGTGATTCTACGGACCCTTCGAGACATGTATATGAATTGTTATGGATGTAAATGACTGTGTATATGTATGTATAAGAGGTTGCATGAGGTTGGAAGAGGATTAGAAGTTAAACGAAAATGAATCGGAACAATTTCAGTAAAATCTCGAGACCCGATTTTAGCCTA
>NC_081349.1:44694180-44725307 GCF_029784015.1 Lycium ferocissimum
CTCGATTTTCCCCGGACCCGCCACGAGCCCAAACCCATCTCCACCCCAAGAACCCCCACTCATCCCAATCTCGTAGTACCCGTGAAACCTATGCTAACACGTACCCGAACCCTTCAACCCACCAATTAAAAAGGGACAAAATTTTAACCCTGGGAAGAAGAACATTTCACAACGAATGCTGCCCCTCATTTTCAAATCGAGACAAATACTACGGAGCTATGACAACACCATGTAAATGGACAATTGCTGAAGATTAAATCAAGCACACAAAATTGACACGATTAGGTCAAAATTTTCTTAAAAATTTGCTTTGAAAGGAACAATGAAAATTGGGGTTTTTGATAATTTCAATATCTTTCTGACCTGCAACAACGAAATAGATTACAATGTGATTTTATATAAAAGGGTTGTTGACATTGACGGATTCTAGATTTGGATGCAAAAATGGACGCCAAATTTCAAACCCGAAGAGGATATTCCGATAGTGCCAGTTTGGGTATTATTACTAGGTTTGCCCTTTCACATGCATTCTTGGCATTATGCTAAACAAATTGCGTCTGCAGTAGGTACTCCTATTGAATTAGATGCGGCTACGAAAAATATGAATTGACCTAGTATGGCTAAAATTCGTGTAGAAGTTGACTTAATGAAACCATTGATTCAGAGTGTTTGGATTGGTGCTGAGGATGAGAATGATCCTTTGAAAGGATATACGAGAAGAAACAGAGATATGAGAACATCCCTAAGTATTGTAAACATTGTATGAAGCAAGGACATGCTATTATGGAATGTCGTGTCCGAGAAAAAAAGAAACCGAAAGACAAAAATGAGGCTAAAAGAGTCGCAACACAATAATTCGTGTCGTTGAGGGGCCAAAGTTATGGAAAAGGTTGAGGGCCTCAAAGTTATGGAAAATGTTGCTATTCTTAATGGAAATCTGGAAACACAGAACAGAGGGAGAAGTCGAAATAGTCAACCTGAGTTGATCAGATCCAGACCAAGGGATAAGAGTGAACCAATAAAGATTTTTAAACCTACAAGGTCGTTTTTGGTATTGATAAACCTATGCTCGTGTCGGAAAAAATTAAGACTAAGCAAGAGTAATATGAATGATAAAGAAAATACAAAAAAGCCGGGAGGGATGGAAGAGGAAACTCGCGAGGATACTAGTGGTGGAAAAGACAACGAAATCGTTGGAGAAGGATCAAACTAGTCGCGAGAACTCATCGAAAGAGCCGTATCAATAGCAACATTGAAAAGGAGGTGTTCACTAAGAGTGAGGAAGTAATCGGTCGATTCTCAAATGGAGTATTGTCCGTATAAAAGGGTGGTGAACAAGGTAAAACTCCAAAATGAGTGCAAGGAGATTATCAAGAATGCTAAGGAAAGGGCTAGAAGAAAAAATTGAATCGAAAAAGAAAGGAAGCTAGAAAGCTTAGTACTGTGAAAAAAATAAGAAGAATCATATTGAAAAGACTAGAGACAAGAATATAGAGAATATACTACGGTACTCGGGGAGAGAATAGGTCCGATCAAATAAGGAGAAGGTCGAGACTCATATCGGTCTCCCGAAAAAAATGAGACCAAAGGTACAAATCGTTCAAATTGCTACCGATCGGAAGGGTGATGTTATAGACAATCGTAATCCATTTGGCAAAGGAGGTACTATTACCATTGAACCGAATTACCAAAGCTATATGTTGGTGAATAGGTTGATATTGAAAAACAATTGGTTATAGACTCGACAATGAATCGAACCGCCAATAAACTTATAGAGGCCTTTGCTCCTATAAACAGAATTGACACGAGAAAGGCAATCTGCGAGTTTGATGCTATAGCACAGAAGCACAACCTATCTCCTAGAGGTAGAACAGTTACCAGGAATGACAAAACTACTGCTGGCCATAAATCCAAAAGTAGGATAAGACAAAGAAGCAATACTGCTTGACCTTTCTCCTCTATATGCTTGTTATGATTAATACAATCTGTTGAAACATGAGGGGGGTTAAGTCAAAAAAATCTTTTAATAGACTCATCAAGTTGGTGAAGGTTCATAAGGTTCATTTTGTGGCTTTACAAGAACCTTTTGTTGATGACTTAACTTTGAAAGATACAAGAGAAAGATCGAAGTTTTCTCGGTGCTATGTCGCGTAGAAATGGCAAGATCCGGTGTTTTTGGGACGAGTCTTGAATGTGAAGTGGTCTCTAATACCAATCAGCAAATGACTATGAAGATCAAGCACTTGACTACTAACAAAATGTTCTAGTATACCATAGTTTATGGCTCAAGTTGATGGATCATGGCCGTTCTAGGGGACTTCAATGTCTCTTATCTCCTTCCCCCGAAAACAAAGGAGGTATACCTCAGAATGAGTCGAGTATGGATTTTATTTCGATGGATAATTGTGGATTAGTAGACGCAGTTACGATTGGGAATACCTTTACTTGGACTCATGGTAGAAAAAGAGAAACGAGAATTTGTAAAAAAAGACTAGACGCAGTGTTATACAATGAAGAGTGGAACAGCAATATGGGAGACATTGTAGTTAAACATTTGGCTAGAACAGGTTCTGATCACAATCTTATTTTAATTAACTGTAAAGAACTTTCTAACAATTTTGTGAGATATTTTAGGTTTCTCAACTTCTGGACTTTACAGCCAGATTTTGAACAAATAATTAGAAGCTCTTGGGAGGGAGAAGTTCATGGAAATCCAATGTGGATCCTACAGGAGAAACTCAAAAGAGTAGCCAAAACTCTCAGTCAATGGTCCAAAGGCACTATTGGAGATGTTTTTGAAAAAGTTAAGCAACATGAAGAATTGATCCTGGAGATAGAAGGAAAAATGGATAATGATGTCTCTGAGGAAAATAGACAAGAACTTAATAGGGTTAATGTTGAATACACTAGATGGATCACTATACAAGATAGCCTTATTCAACAAAAAGCTAATATACAATGGAATGAAGAAGGAGATTCTTGCACTAAATACTTTTTCAGTACCATCAGACAAAAAAGAAGGGGAGCTTCACTGCAAAGGATTAAAAATGCTGAGGGGGACTGGATTGAAGGAAATGAGGCCATTGGAAATGCTGCTATCCTCCATTTTCAAAATCTGTTCACTGATAGAGAGCAAATCCCTGAGTTTGGGGGCACTCAAACAAATAAAAAAGTTGATCACTGATGAAGAAAACAATATGTTGAGCAAATTTCCAAAAGAAGAGGAGATCAAGCAAGCCAATGGATCACCGAATTGTGCAAATTTTCGGCCCGTATGGCTTAATGGACTATTCTTCCGTAAAATGTTGGCACATCCTTAAAAAGGATCTGGTAAACTTTGTTCATAGTTTTTTCTATGGGAAGAGGTTGACTAAGTTCTTTACTCATACTTGCTTAATTATGTTGCCTAAAGTTGATGAACCTTCTAAATTTTCTCAACTTAGACCAATCAGTTTAACTAATTTCTCTAATAAAATCATTTCTAATATCATGGCTTCTAGACTAAATGTTTTTCTCCCTAAATTAGTGTCTAAGAATCAATCAGGGTTTACTAGTGGAAGACTCATTACTGAGAACATCTTACTAACTCAAGAGATTATTCAAAACATCAATAAAGCAGAATATAACTGTGTTCAAATTAGACATGGAAAAAGCATATGATAGGGTGTCTTGGCTATGCATTATCTTTATTCTAAGGAGATTTGGTTTCTCTGAGACTTTTATTGATCTTGTTTGGAGATTATTGTCAGATGTTTGGTACTCTATTATCATCAATGGGGAGAAGAAAGGCTTCTTTCACTCCACCAGAGGACTCAAACAGGGAGACCCTCTTTCCCCTTCTCTTTTCATTTTAACTGCTGAATTACTTTAAAAAATGCTTAACAATGTCTTTGAGAAAGATAGATATATTAGTTATAATATGAAAATAGATGGTCCAAGAATTAATCATCTTGCATATGCATGATGTAACCGTTCACATCGTCCGGGATAACTTCTCTCAAAGTTATACTAAGGCAAAATGAAAAGATATGATATGTCAATCGGGTCAAAGAATTAATAGAGACAAGAGTATGTTCTTAACTTCTTCTACTACTTGTGAACTCACAATAGAATCAACATGACAAATTTTAAAGCTGGAAGTTTCCCCTTTACATACCTTGGCTATCCCATTTACACAGGGAGGAAAAAGATCACTGTCACGCCTCGAACCATGGCCTAGACGTAACACGACACTAGGTGCCTTACTGCATGTGACCGAGCGAACCACATGGCTTGCTGAATCATCATGAGGCATACATGAGCGGAATATGACATAAACATGATGAGCCTAAACATGGGATATCATAAATATCAAATGAAATACTTGTTTTAAGAAAACATGAATATGGATTGTCATAGATAATGAGCCAAAGATGCCTATACGACTCTAAACATCCGACATAACATAATCGTTTAGTCTATGAAACCCCTCTAACATGAGTCTCGAACTTAAACTTAACTCGCTAGGACTAGGCTCCCCAAAGATACCAAATGCATAACTAACATAAAGTAAATAATGACCGAACCCCCGAAGAAGATGGGGCTCACCAAAAGTCGATACGTGGGCGGTCTATGGAGTAGATCCGTCGTCCTATGTATCCGTACCGTATCGTGAAATGCAAGCCCCCGGCAAGAAAGGGGACTTCTCACATTGAATGTACTAGTATGGAAAGCAACCGAATGACATAAACATGGCACATGAAACAAATACGACGAGAACCGAAATCGAAACCCGGACATGAACACGAGTACGAGCATGGATATATATATACATATAACATGAGTAAAACATGGTAAGTAGGGAGAGAATTTCATAAACCGATATATATATATATATATATATATACACACACATACCTTTGCCACACACGTGCCTCGATGGATCCATTCAAAGTAAAATTAGGGAATCGTCCTAATTGGGTGGTGAGCGATCCTTGTCCTATGGTGGCTACGTAGTTTCGTTAACCGAGCCTTCTTGGTAATTCGTGCAACTCCCAAAATCATGAACATGATATAATTGGCTAAGAAGCCCATGATTTTCGTGAATTAACTTGTACTTGACTTGTAATCATGATTTCACGAAATAACTTGTAAACATGGTTTCATGAAATAGCTTGTATTTAGCATGTATGTATCTTGTATCATGGCATGAAAGTAATTATATAATATAGTTGCATGAAAACTTGTAGACATGTGCAGATATTCATGAAATAATCATTTTTAGTTAAAAAAAATGCATGCAAGAACCATGGAATACAAGATATGGTTTTTCATGGATTACTTTTTGATCGATTCTCAATAATCATATGGAGTTATTAAGAACACAATGATAGAATAATATCAATTCATACATAATATAATCATGGACATGGACCTAGGGTTGTCATGAGCATGGTATAAAAGAAACCCTAGTTTTCGTAAGGATTCATACTCTATGGATTAAAAGGCGTGGGGAAGAACAATGATGTTCCCACACGTAGATAGCAACCCTACATACCTGGTAATGCTCCAAAACTTGAATTAAAGACTTGAACTTTGAAGAAGATTTCCAAAATCTTGAATCTTGAACCTTGAGATGTGTTTTCTTGAAAACCCTAGGTTAGGCTAGGAATGATGATTTCTTGTTTAGATTACAAGGATATATATATATATATATATATATATATATATATATATGAATTGACTTGGAATGATTTAATAGGCTTACCTTGGTGTTCTTGATGATGGGGAGAGGGTAGGAGGTCGTTCTAGGACTTGAAGGAATGAAAAATAATGATTTGGACTGATATGGACGAATATATACTGTTCGGAAGTATTAAATTTTATGCCCGACAAAAGATGGCCGTATTTTGAAAGACTTTTTCGATATTTCGTCGTCCGTATTTCATTTGATGGCTCATTGGACTCTTCGCAAATGGTCATAACTCTTTGCACAGATGTCCATTTGACCACTATAATATACCATTGGAAATATATTTCAAAGCTCTACAACTTTCATTGAGGAAGTTTTCCCAAATTCCAATCAAATTGTTAAATACGGGCTGTATTTCAAAATACGATCCGTATTTAACAATGTATATGTTACACCTCGGAAAATTTTTCGTTGATGCATAGTGAATAGGCGAACGAAGAGCACGAAGTATATGGTGTTTCGATAAGTAAGAAATAACATTTGATGATTTTAATTAAGATTTCAAAGACACAAAGTAGGAGACGAAAGTTGCTAAGGAAAGCAACATATGTTATGTGTCCGGCAAGATTTACGTAGTATAGAATTAACGATGACTTAATGAATTTTTGGAGAAGAGTTATAATGTCTCTTGGATTGTTAATGAAGTGTTAAATAAGTGTTAAGAAGGTTCCATAAGGATTTAAGAACAAACAAATAAAGGAATTGAGTTTATGGGAACTTTGGTAAAACTTGGCAAAATTTTCGGACAAAATTTTGGTCCACATTGGTGGGGGCATATCTCCTAGAATATGAGGGCTTTTGGTGTGTTTCTTTTTTTCAAATTGAATTTCATCGAGTTCAGTTTCCAAGCAATAAACCGCTCGTCAATGTGAGGTCTGAGTAAAAAGTTATGGCCATTCATCTTGGCACAATGTACGAGCAGAGAAATCCTATGGACCATTGATACCCGGGGATTTTTGACGGTTGAAATCCTACGGTCCGTAATAGCGTCAAATGGTCACAGTGACCCATTTTTTGACTGGGCAGTTCTACGGACCATTTTGACGGTCCGTAGGAATTTATACGGACCCGTCAAATGGAGCATGTGACCAACGACGGATAAATTTTAAGTCATTGAAAAGGAGACCCACATTCATTAATTCAAATTTCCACACTACTTCTCTCTAGGGAATCCTTCTAGAACTCTCTCTACTCTTCATCCACAAGAAAACAAAGGAAATCAAAGATCAATAACAAGAATTCAAGTGAATCAAGTGTACGAAACCCATCAAAGTTCATCTAAGCCAAGAAATTCAAGTGAAGGAAACTAGGTTTTTCTTAAGTGAAGTGTTTGCACCCAAGGTTCATTCCTACACCATAAGGTAAGTTTTATGACATTCCCTTGTTGTTTATGGTATTTGAAAGTTGAAACACTTGGATTATCTAAGGAAATAGGAAATGGGTCGGGAATGGGGAATAGTGTCACTTTTGAGTAAATGTTTGGATTGAGTTATGATTCTTGATACATTATGATTATAATCATGTTATAAATGATATTGAGAACATGGAATAGACATTTTATATGAATGAACGAAATTGTGTGATATGACCATGAATATGGATAAATTGAAGTGAATTGAGAAGTTAGGATATTTGTAGTTGAATAAAGGCTATTGTGATGATATTGATGGATATTAAGGGTTTTGGGGAGTTGATATGGAATATGGAGAAAGTTTTTATAAACAAAGGAAATGCGATGCCCAATTTTCGTATGAAGCTTTAGTAAGCACGTTCTTATAATCAATTAGCTAATGATGATGAAATTCTCTTGAAGGTAGAAACGTGAATGATGAATGAGAACGAGCAAGCGTAAAACGTTAAACAACAAAGGTATGTAACTAGTCCCTTCTTTTTCTAAGGCATGACTCGTGAACCCTCCCTATCTTTCCTTCAAAATGAATATATTATGATGAGTCTAAAAGTAACATCATAGAGGGGTCAATGTTATAAATGTGATGACGAGCCCAAGTTAGAGATCCTAAAACTCATGATACAAGTAACTTGACAAAGTTAATGACCTTTATACGATTCCTTGCTATTATTCATTGTTGACGTTTAGAATATATGATGTGGGCTGTCTCGGATTGGTCCTTCAACACATAATTTTCCCTCCATTGGTAATCTCTAAATTCAAGAACTAAGAGCCCACGTTCATGAATAGCCATACGAGAGAAAGCTAAGACATACTATTGCGTTGGCGTCTTAATACGATGAGATGACTATAAGGAGCGTACACGTATGTATAAGATAAAAAAGAAAGATAAGGCAAGTATGAAAATTGTTAATGATAAGTTAAGTCTAAAGAACTATAGCCCAGACACGATGTTCCTATAAAGCTAAACGTTACATAGTAAATGATACTCTCATTATATACACCTACCTTGCATCTAGTTGTTCCTTATAGTGGGCTTGTCGCCTTATGAATGCGCCATAATGAAATGCGTGGGTCCACGACCTTATTATTACATAAAGCACGATTATCTATGAGTTTCTATGCATACATTATGTCTCTCTCTATGATAAGCATACTATGATGAGTATATTGTTATGAATATGATGATATTACAACCTATACGGTCGGGCGGATGATACACCATGGCCAAATGGCATGGGCGGCGCCACCAGTGGACTGAGATGATCGAGCTGATACCCCGGACGCGGGAGGCATGCACGCGGGCCAATATTATTGATTATAACCGCACCTATATGGTCCGTATCTTTATCACTTACGCATACATGACATGATGATGTTTACGAGAGTAAGGCATGCACTATTTTTTATGATACAACAAGACAAAGTTGCTCCTCATTTGATGTCTCCCTTATTTCATTGATGTTCTATTATTGTTTATGCCTTACATACTCTCACAATATTGTTACCGACGTCCTTTTCGGGACGCCGAGTTCATGGCAATGGACGAGGGTGGACGTTGCATCCGAGAGTTTCGCAGACACCGAGCCCTCTCTTATTCGGAGGTGCTATTTTGAGGCAGTTTTTTTGTGTATATATTTTGGGCACGACGGGGTCCCGCCCCGTCCTTATGTCTAAGTACTCAAAGAAAGGCTCGTAGATACGCAGTGTGGGTAGTATGGTTCCATAGTCTTCTTGTATATATATATATATATATATATATATATATTATTTTGATCAATGGCTTATGTTTACAAAAAAAAAAAATGTTTCAAATGTTAATAGTTTTCCATGATTATGATATATGAATGAAGGATCGATAAGTATTTTAAATGGCGGTGTTCGGTGGTTAGCCCCGGATAGGCTCATGGCCCGTAGTTATCGTGACAAGATATCCCTCAAGCCAAATTGTAAATCGAATTTTGATGCCAACTTACGATTTGAAATACGGGCCGTAGACTGAAATACAGTCTGTGTTCTAGGGCGTAAACCCCCATCTGACAACTGAAGAGGAAATTTCAATTCCCACATTCTTTATCTGGTTTTCTAAGTCTAGAATTATGGTCAAAGCTTAAGTTAAAGGTACGGGGTGTTACAATCACCTACTTTGCTGAAATTACAACTAAGATCCCTAAAAGTATTGGAGGATGGCAAGTTAAGCTTCTATCTCATAAGGGGAAGGCTGTAATAATACAACAGGTTTTACAGTCCCAAACTATGTATCTTTTGGCTGCAATCTCACCTCCCAAAACAGTAATCACTCAAATTGAAAAATATTTATCCAATTTCTTTTGGGGGCAAATGGAGGGGAAAAACAAATACCATTGGAGTTCCTGGTAGAATCTTTGCTACCCCAAGGAGGAAGGGGAAGTTGGTTTTAAATCCTTAGCTAATATACAAAATTCCTTTATTTTTAAAAGATGGTGGAGGTTTAGAACCAACTCTAGTCTTTGGGCTGAATTTTTGAAATCCAAATACTGTATTAGAGTTAATGCTATTGCCAGAAGCTGGAGCTCTAGCCAATCACAGAGCTGGAAAGAACCACGCTGAGATTGAAGCTGCATTGATTGGGTTGAAATATAGTTCCTCTCTAGGCCTAAACAATATCATACGTGAGATGGACTCTAAACTCATGGTGGACATGATCAAAGGCAACTACACTCCTTCATGAAAGTTTCAACATATGATTGAAGAGGTTCAAGAGTGGCTCAACAAACTTGGGAGGAACAAGACAACATATATATAGAGATATATATATATATATAACCTCTCTAAACGAGGATCAATACAAGGCATTTCAAGTGTCTTTCAGGACTTGCAGAACCTTCCTAAAGCTGCTGTTGGAGCATATAGACTAGACAAATGTGGCATGGCTAACTTTAGGATTAGAAAAAAGAAATCCGGGATTGGATAATGTATTAGGAACAAATGATGAATCTGATTTATAAACAGATTCAGCATTTGTTCCTTACAACTTTTGTGAGCTTAGAAGCATCGAAGGAATCCCCTTCATCTGGTAGGGCAGGTCTGTCTGTCTCTGCAGAATAGTTACTATGTAACAATTCCTTTTGTCAGTAATAAAAAGAAAATTTAATTTAAAAAAACAAAAAAATAGCATATCTGTATCTACATTTTATTTCGGGCCATATTACCTTACGCATTAGCTATTGCTTCATCGATCGATGAAAGTTCACCACATGAAACTACTGAAATTTCTAGTGTTTTAGCAGGATCTGCTGTTAACTTAGAGCATTGGCCTTTTTGTAGACGGGATCTCATATGTTGAGCAAACCTCCAAGGCACTGAAGAAGTGGCATATGGCTATGAAGAAGAGGAAGGGAGCGAGGGGAGACATTTCTTATTTTGTTCTCATGTAAGGTAATTCTCTTTTGGTGTCTATCTTGTGTGTTGATTAAAATTCTTCACTGGGAAATATCACAAAGAAGTAGAAATTTACCTGGCTGTAATTGAATTAAGAAAATCAATATAATGATTGCTCTTTTTGGTTATCTACTTGTGGTACATGGACAATTGTATAACTCTCTGTGATCCTATCTTGAATGGTTAAAAGAGAAATATTAAATTATCGCGTATCTGATGTATAGTATAGTTAACTAATGAATCTGAAGGTAACAAATATCACCTATAACTTGTTCAACAGTTTTGAGAATTGAATTTTGACCATTCAAGATATTTCTCCTTCAACCATTCAAGATGTGTTAGTTTGTACCTCCACCCTTTGACATGCTTGCGATTTGGAATAGAAAGTTCTCTTTCGTATCCATCATGATTGAATTTTGATCACTTGTTGCTTGGTTCATTTTATTTTGTAGGCTCGGGATATAAGAAGTACGTCTCATCGCTTAACAACCCAAAAGGATCACCAAATGGGGGCAACACCGCAACACCGCGCAGAGTGCTCATTGAACATTATTTTGGGTTTGTTATTATTTCGTATGAAATAGTGTCCTCTTTTGTTGCCCCCCTGTAATCATATTCGAGTAACAAATGATTATATTGGGCATTTGGGAGTTTATTACTCTCCTTTTCAATTTATTTGTCTTACTTTTCTTTTTTGTCTGTTTTAAAAAGAATGTCTTTTTCCTTTTTTTGCAACTCTTTAATTCTAACTTTCCACATGACATGTTTATGACCGCAAGATTAAATAGCACTTGGTACATCCAACGTGTTTTAATAAGCACACCAAATTCAAAAGTCTTATTTACTTTCTTAAATTCTGTGTCAAGTCAATACGAGACATACAAATTGAAACGGAGGGAGTAGATCTTCTGTAGTGAAAGATAATTTTGTTTGGATATCCAAAAACAACCAAGAATCATTTTTTATCACAATAATTTAGATATTCATGGAACTTATTCTCTGCATTTAATAATCCTTTACTAACATCGTATAATGCTTAGGCATTTTCTATCACTTTTATCATATGTTCAACAATTTTTAAGCTTTTCCACATAAAAGCTTACGTGCTCACAATTTAATTCCGTATTTTTTCTACGTGCAACAACTAGACAGAATTCACCTCCCCCTCTTGTGTTGTATTGATGCGTTGTAACGACCCATTTGGTCGTTTAGCACTTTTAGGCATAATATTCCTAAAACACCCTTTTCGTGGTCAAATCTCGTCGTCTATAGTCCGCGATAACGGGTGATTTGTTATTTAATTGACGAGTTTTAGTCCTCATTTGACATGCGAGGACGAATGTTCTAAAGAGGGGAGAATGTCACACTCCATAATAATCCTTGCTACTTGTATTAAAACAAGAAAGAATGAGTTAAGAAGGTTCAAGGAAAGTTAATCGAGTTAGTAAGAATATCGTTATAAATATGGTTGTCTTAAGTATCTCGAGGTGACCTGGTAACCTAAAGGATTTGAAATCGCGTTATGAGTATGTATATGAGGTAATGTGAGTGACCTTTTAAAGTATTTGAGATTATTAGTAATGATATAGAAGATGGACAAAAAGATAGGAATATACTTTTTCGATCGAGTTTCGTCGAAGCTTTGCGAGTTCTACTTATGGTTATTGTGATTCTACGGACCCTTCGAGACATGTATATGAATTGTTATGGATGTAAATGACTGTGTATATGTATGTATAAGAGGTTACATGAGGTTGGAAGAGGATTAGAAGTTAAACGAAATGAATCGGAACAATTTCAAGTAAAATCTCGGACCCGATTTTAGCCTATATTGTAGGAGGTATATCTCCTAGTATATGAGGAGTTTTAAGGTGTTTCAAAAGCCTAAAATTAAGTTCATCGAGTCTAGTTTGCAACGCAACAAACAGCTCGTCAAAATGATATCGGGGTAAGGAGATATGGATGATTCAAGTCGGGCTGAGTATTAAGACTATCTCAAGATACAAAGTAGAGACTTTAACTTCCGATTTCGTTTGAAGTCACAATTTATCTACAAATTTTGTTTGGTATAGAAGCATTAATGGAAATTAGAACTACTTAATCGTGGTGTTAAGTTAAAATTAGTGGCAACAATGAGCCAATATGAACATTAACATGCCATGTCCAAAAGATGACTCAAAGTCATCTTAAATAAGACTACTATGGAGACATACAAATATACATTTAAATGTGATTCATCCACTACACTTACATTATATTGTGGACAACCAAATTGAAAGAAAGGAGTGTGGAATTCAGCCAAGTGACTGAAAATAAGGCATCCATGTGAAGCATGCATTTGAATATTTAAGCATCTACTACTTTATGAAAGTATACATTATTTTAGGAAGACCCAACATGGTGGAGGATCATTTCACATTAAATATTGCTCATTCATCTTGGCATAATTACAATGGACAAAGGATGGTGTATGAATCATTCACCACACATACAATTGTCTTGTAAACAATTGAAAAGAAAGAAGAAAGGAGAAACAAGAAGGTGAGGCTTTTCTGCCTAAAGTCAGAGAAAAAAATGGAATTTTAAGTGTAAAGTTAATGGAGTGACTCATGCCATAAGTGGAGCATGTGACCAACTTGTAGGCATCAAAGTTGAACCAAATAATGACTAAGGAATCAGCCATTACATTCATTTCAACTTCACAACAAAGAAAGAAAACCTAGAGAGGAAAGAGGAAGCTTTCGGCCAAGGGTCCGATTTTTGAGCCCTTTGAGTCTTGATCCAAAAATTATTTTCCAAGGTGTTTCAACCTTTTAGAAGGTCCCTAAAACGTGAAGATAGTCTTTGGAGCAACAAGAACCATTTCCATCTCAAGTCACCAACTCTAGCCAAGTAGAGAAGTCAAGTTGTCAAGGTAAGATCTAACTTTCTTTTCATGTATTAAGGGTGATGTAGATGTGTGAATATAAGTTGTATGCATGAAATAAGGTATGTTGATGTTGGAACATGATGGTAGTTATGGGGTTATATGTGTTGATGTTGAAGTATGGTTGTAACTTGACGAACATGAATCGCATGCATAAAATCATGAAAGTTGGTGTTGGAATGTTAGTTGGCCGTTTTGGTGGAATTAATGGACTGATTTTCTTTAATAAATATGGTTGTTACTATCATAGATCTCATGGTAAAAAGAATGAAAAGAATTGGAAGGTTAAAGGTGAAGTTATGTTAGTATGAAAATGGTTGAATCTATGATTTTATGTGAGCGATGTTGAAGCATGGTGTAGCCGTGTGTGACTGTTTTGTGAAGAAGTTAGTGAACTGTTTTTACTTGATATTTTGATTGTTATTATCATGAATTTTATGATGGAAATGAAGGTGTTTAATGGTTGAGTTGAAACTAAAGTCATTTGTGAGTTGTTATAAGGATTATAAAAATGATTTATATAGCGTAGTTGCGTATGAATTGATGTTGTACTTGTCGTGTGGATAGCTGGTCATAACTTGCTGAAATTATATGAAAAGAAGACATGAAATGATGTATAAAAATCGCATGTGGTTGGTTTAGTATGTTCGTAAACGTTTGCAAGAATTCAACATCGTTATGTTGCTTTAGAGACCTTTTGGATATGTTGTGGTAGTGGATCTGTTTTGGACTTGTGTTTCCATTAAGTTGGAAAGAATAATTATAAGTTAAGAGTATACATCATATTGTATGTTGGATGGGCTGTTATAAGTTGTTACATGCAAACGCTAAGGCTACAAACTAATAAAAGTAACTTGAGAATGTCGAAGCCGTATGTGAATCGTTATTGCATGTTATGAACGGGCTGTTTAGAATATTGTGTGGGCTGTCCGGATTGGTATTGAACACATAATTATTGATGTTGTATTGGTAGTATGTGGTTGGTTTAGATACAAGAGAAAACATCGCCTAAACATCTAGAAAGGAGTTACTAACGTTAGAATACGTTTGAATCTCCCCGTAGCTTAATCATAGTTGTTGGCCTTAATATAGGTTGAAGTATTATTGGGTAGCGTACATATTATGTGACGAATAAGCACTGAAAAGACCTTGTCCGATGCGGGCTTGTCAAGCATTATTACGATATTGTTAGGAAAAAGCTTTGGCGTGAAAGTTATCCCAATCGGTCATACAATATGGTTATTACCGAGAATCGACCGTTCGCATCGCGGAACCTAGACATAATTATCACCGGTTAGCGAAACGTATGTAAATAGTAGTGATTGACTTGGCATATTGGGAAAGGATAGGCTTTCGGGCATGGTGTGTAAATTCCATCTAGGTTGGTATTACCAGAGGACAGAGAGCTGGCTTGTCGCCAGACGAGGTTATATTGTTACCTTCGCGGGATGGGTCATGACCATGTATTGTGATGTTTCATGTATTTGATATAGCACCTCTCTCTCTCTTGTTATCCCTCGGTCATATGGTATTTATTTTAAAGATGGAAGGTTATTACCGAGAAGAACTATCGTTAATGCAAGAATGTGCAATTCCTAGTACGAATCTACGGAACCTATGATTGCTAGTGGTGATTACTCCTTCCGGAGTGAGGTTGATTCCATCGCGAGGCATTCGTCATCCCATAAATGTGATGTAATTATCACCTTAGTTGTATCTTTATCACATACTAGCTCCTCACCTTATGAAAGGGAAGGGTATATTGATGATGATTTGGGTGGGCAATAATATGACTTGTACTTGTTTATTTCCATATTGGTGATTACAAATATATATATATATATATATATATATATATATGATTGACCGATTAAATGCTTTCATATTATTTCTTATGTTGTAAAGGGAGAGTGATCGAGAGACTCCGAGGTTTCGCCGAGATTGTGAGTGTTTGTTGCCCGAGGTTTGCCAAGTAATTTTGGAACGGAGGGAGTTGTCCGAGCTCCGACCCGAGGTCTTTGCCGGATCTAAGTCTAGAATTATGGTGCTTTCGCGATCCGAGGTTATATTCCGTGAGGAGCGAGTGGTAATACATGGACTTCCAAACTATGGGCGGTCCCCCATGGGTCATGAAATCTGGAGCGGTAGCGCAATATGTGTGCTAATATACAAAATTCCTTTATTTTTAAAAGGAGTGGAGGTGTGAGAGGTGACAACACCGCAGATTGCATAACATTACATGAAAGAACCACGCCGAGATTGAACATTGTATTGGGTTGCATAAAGCACTAAACCATTTGAATGGTCATTCATGATCACCCTTCATGGCACATTCTCTCGATCGATTCTGATAACCTCTTGTGAATTTCAAGTGTCCGAGTTGTTGTTTTGTGAGTATTTATTTTTAGAAAAAGAAATCCGGGATGGAATCGAGGTTTATAGAATTCCTACAACCTAGAAGGCTTATAATCCGAGATATCGAGATCCCCGTAAAAAGACTATCGTTTTCATGAAAGTTCACCACAGATGAAATTTCTGTGACAGGATCGTGTTTGATTACTTGAGCAAACCTCCAAGGCTGAAGAAGTGGCATACTTGTTTGTTGCTTCTTGTTGTTTATATGCGTGAACTAACCATTGTCGGCTCTTTATGATACATTTGTGGTACATGGACGAGCCTAGTGTTGTGCTCATAGTATAAAAAAAGTTAAAGTGATGTTACCATTCAAGATGTGAGTCTCACGACCGTTTCGAGGCATTC
Source organism: Lycium ferocissimum (assembly GCF_029784015.1). Taxonomy (NCBI): domain Eukaryota; kingdom Viridiplantae; phylum Streptophyta; class Magnoliopsida; order Solanales; family Solanaceae; genus Lycium; species Lycium ferocissimum. The sequence continues at coordinate 44,710,429 of NC_081349.1, forward strand.
GTCAAAGACGATATAAGGTGAGCTATTGCAACCCGTAGTCTCTCCTTAGATATGAAATAGTGTCCTCTTTTGTTCTCTATCGAGTAACAAATGATTATATTGGGCATTTTGGGAGTCGTATCCAAGCTTGAGTCTCATATCTATTCAAATTGTAAACTTCTTAGAAGCTCTGTACGAGTCGAGAAGATAATTTTGGGAATTTCTTATAATAATAGCATTTATTCTTCGTACGTTGTATCAAATTAAGGTAGTTATAAATGGTTCGCCCACCTTACGTGACAATTTAAGCGCGGGTACGATCCATAATTTGGGTCGTGACATGCGTAAAACAACCATTGTTCTTTAAATTCCTTTATGTTTTCCTGTTTTATTTATATGTTTTAGTAATTTATTAATCGAATCAAAACAAAACACCATCTAGAAATCGCAGAACCTCTTAGACTGTAGAGACGAGGTACAAAAGATCAACCAAACGTACAACAAGCTGCTCACTCTCTTAGCAAGCATAGAGAGAGAGAGTACAATTGATAAAACATGAAAACAATAGAAAAAGACAAACAAACATGCAAAATAGAAATAAAGGCCCCACTGGCTATAGATATATCCATGCCAGTAATTAGGTCTATAATATCAAACTGATCCCCAATAATTAATTTGGATGAATGTCAATGCCCTTAACAATGAGACCAGATTTCCATTTATCGTTGCTGGTTTCCATCAACCTCATTTCAATTTCTCCGTCTTCTCCTAAGTTGTTGAAAAATTAACCCAGCTTTATTACCATCCACTCATCATCAAAAAGGAATATGCCATGTTCTCCATGTTCCTTTGCCTTTGAGATGAAAAAGTTGTAGCCCTCACCATCAGTGCCCTCCGCCTTTTCCTTAACAAATCTCACTGATGCAATGGCTCGTTCAAGGTTATGTTGTTGATCATTTAACTTGAACACTAAATATGCCGCATAACTAGTCTTTAGAGTAAGTTGTTTTGAGCCTATCTTTCCAACGACATTAAGCCAACAAACGCGATGAACTCAAATGACGCCACATCCGTGCATGCGAGTCATATATACGCATTAGCCATAGACTTAGATTGAAGAGTTGGGGGTGGGTGGGAACCAACAGTTGGAAATGACATTGGAGAGTAATGGAAAATGACTTCCCTCCTAAGGGAAGTATTTTCCAAAAACAAAATTAGAGGAAAATGTATTCCTAAAGAAGGTATATAAACATTTGTCCCGATTAAACTTGGTAAAATCGTAAAAATATTTTTTGTTGAAGGGTTGGAGGTGGGTGAAACCATCAAAATATATTTTCCGCCATACCAACCTTATGATGTCACTATGTGTATAACGGATTATGAGCCCATTTGATTTAAAATTCACTGATGGTGTTTACCAAGAAAAATAATTAAAACTTGTGAAACCCTCACACTTCGGATTCCATACTTTATATAAGTCAAAAATTCTTTTAAACTGGTGTGATAAGCTTTTAATCATATCAAACACCTTTTAAGAAGTATAAAAAGAGAGAAGGTATACCTAGGTTCATGAAGATAATTCCATGTCCAATAATGTTCCGGAGTGTCCATCCATGTAATTGAAAGCTCTGTTGCGCCGATCCATGCACTCTGATTAAAGACAATATATATAGATGAAGAAGCATATTAGGTAGTAGTTTATTTTACTCAATGAAACTGTAATAAAAGAACTCTTAACTGACGAATTTGTCAGATCACTAGTAGCTTGTTTGGCCAAGTATACAAAATTTGCTTATTTTAAAAAGTAAATTTTGTCAAAAGTGCTTTCCGAAAAAATACTATTGAGAAAATAAAGTTTGTGGAAATCAATTTGAAAAATACTTTTACAAAATTAGAGCATGAACTTGTCTTTGGCCAAGCTAAGGCTCCAAAAGTGCTTCTGATGAAAAGCTATCTTGTTTAGCTTCTGAAAAACATTTTCTGTTATTACTCAAAATCACTTATTTTTTGCTGAAATCATGGTCAAAACACCTAAATTATCTTTAAAAAAGCACCTTTTAAAGAAAATAAACACTTTTGACTCTTGGTCAAACAGGCTACTCCATTCGGTGCAAACGTTAAAGAATTTATTCATATTCCTCAATACTTTCGAGACATTTTTCAAGAATCAAATAAAAGATCGAAAATGAAAGTAATCACAAGACCTTGTTGCAGTAAAAATTACTAATATAAATGCGAAGAACAACTTACCATCTTTCTTTTATTGCTCTGATATGATGCTGAATCTATATCTATCAAGGTAGCAACTTTTGCTTCAATATATAGAGGGGAAGGGTTAGTCATGACGCAAACTCAAGTGACGCATGCAAGCATACGTAGCTCTGACAATTGTGAGTTATTTTTTATTATTTGTAATCACTATGTAGGAAGTAACGTCTCATTTTAAGTGTCTTACTTTCCTTTTTGGTATGTCCAAAAAACAGAGCCTCTTTCTATATTTGATAAGTTGACAATTCAAACATCATATATGAAAAGTCTAAAACCACAAGATTCAAAGGACATTTTAGTACATTACACACACCTTTAATTTAGTAACACAAGATTCTAAAGTCTCTTTTTATTCCTTAAATTTTGTGCCCAGTCAAACTAAGACACTTAAATTGGACGGAGGGATTACTATTTAGTATGAAGTGTCCTCTCCCCCCCCCCCCCCCCCCCAGTAATCATATAGCAGTAAAAAATGATATATTGGGCGTTTATTACACACTCTGTTTCAATTTATTTATTTTACTTTCCTTTTCTGTCCGTTTAAAAAAGAATGCCACATTTCTTTTTGGCAACTCTTTAATTCCAATTTTTCATATGACATGTTTATGACCACAAGATTGAAGGGCATTTTGGTACATTCTACATGTTTAAATCCACAACATTGAAAAGTCTTATTTAATTTCTTAAATTTCGTGTCAAATCAAAACCAGACAAACAAATTAAAATGAAGGAAATATATCTTTTGTAGTGAAAGGTAATTTTGTTTGAATATCCAAAAATTACCAAGACCAATTTTTTATCACAATAATAATTAATAAATAGATATTCATGGAACTTATTCTCTGCATATAATAATCCTTTACTAACATCATATGATGCTTAGGCATTTTCTATCACTTTTATCATAATTTATGTTCAACAATTTTTCAACTTTTCCACATAAAAGCTTACGTACGTGCTCACAATTTAATTCCGTATTTTTTCTACATACAACAACTAGACAGAATTCGCCTCCCCCTCTTGTGTTGTATTGATGCATAAAACAACCATTGTTCTTTAAATTCCTTTATGTTTTCCTGTTTTATTTATATGTTCTAGTAATTTATTAATCGAATCAAAACAAAACACCATCTACTAGTAGAAATCACAGAACCTCTTATTTTTGACTTAGAAATGAGGTACAAAAGATCAACCAAACGTACAACAAGCTGCTCACTCTCTTAGCAAGCATATAGAGAGAGAGAGAGTACAATCGATAAAACATGAAAACAATAGAAAAAGACAAACACCACAAACGTGCATGCAAAATAGAAATAAAGGCCCAACTGGCTATAGATATATCCATGCCTGTAATTAGGCTTATAATATCAAACTGATCTCCAATAATTAATTTGGACGAATGTCAATGCCCTTAACAATGAGACCAGATTTCCATTTATCATTGCTAGTTTCCATCAACGTCATTTCAACATCACCATCCTCTCCTAAGTTGTTGAAAAATTCACCAAGCTTTATTTCCATCCACTCATCGGTTCGAAGGTGTGGGAATATGCCATGTTCTCCATGTTCCTTTGCTTTTGAGATGAAAACAGTGTAACCCTCACCACCGGTGCCCTCTGCCTTTTCCTTCACAAATCTCACTGATGCAATGGCTCGTTCAAGGTTGTGTTGTTGATCATTCAACTTGAACACTAGATATGCCCCAAAACTAGTCTTTCGAGTAAGTCGTTTTGAGTCTATCTTTCCAACGATGTTAAGCCAACAAACGCGATGAAGCTCAGCCACGTCACATCTGCGCATGCAAGAAATATTTAATTGAGTCATATATAGATGCATTCACCTTAAGACAAAAAAAAAAAAAACGACCCTGACTACTACTATGACGGGTTTGAAGAGTTGGGGGTGCATGGGTGGAAACCAATAGTTGGAAATGACATGGGAGAGTAATAAGAAATGACTTCCCTCCTCTTGTAAGGGAAGTATTTTCCAAAAACAAAATTAAAGGAAAATGTATTCTTAAACAAAACATATAAACATTTATACCAATTAAACATGGTATAATCAGAAAATAATTTTTGTTGAAGAATTGGAGGTGGCGAAACCATCGAAAATATTTTCCTCTATACCAACACATCCTAAAGATACCAACATTATGATGTCATATGTGTATAACGGATTATGAGCCCATTTGATATAAAATCACTTCAAGCGTTTACAAGGAAAAACAAATTAAAACTGGTGAAATCCTATCTATTTCATCTCCCAAGCCTCGAAGAAACCCCCTATGCTTCAGATTCCATACTCTATATAAGTCAAAAAATTCTTTTAAACTGGTTTGATAAGCTTTTAAACATATCAAACTCCTTTTAAGGAGCATAAAAAGAGAGAGATATATACCCAGGTTCATGAAGATAATTCCATGTCCAATAATGTTCAGGAGTGTCCATCCATGTAATTGAAAGCTCTGTTGAGTCGATCCACTTACTCTGATTAATGACAATATATATAGATCAAGAAGCATATTAGGTAGTAGTTTATTTTACCCAATGAAGCTGTGATGAAAGAAATCTTAACAGATTAATTTGTCAGATCACTAGTAGCTTGTTTGGCCAAGTTTACAGAATCCGATTATTTTAAACGATATTTTTTGTCAAAAGTGCTTTTCGAAAAAATACTGTTGAGAAAACAGAAGTTTGTGTTTAGAAAATCAATTTGAAAAATACTTTTCCAATATTAGAGTATCAACTTGTGTTTGGCCAAAGTTCCAAAACTACTTCTGAAGAAAAGCTACCTTGTTTAGCTTCCGGAAAATATCTTTTACTACTCAAAATCACTTACTACATTTTTTTCTAAAATCATGGTCAAAAAACCTAAATTATCTTTAAAAAAAAGCACCCTTTAAGAAAATAAATACTTTTGGCTCTTGGCCAACTACTCCATTCGGTGCAAACGTTAAAGAATTTATTCATATTCCTCAACACTATGAGAGTGTGAGTTGGTGGAAATAATTTTCAAAAATCAAATAAAAGACCCAAAATGATAGTAATCAGAATTACTAATATTAATGAGAAGAATAACTTACCATCTTTCTTTTAATGCTCGGATATGATATGATGCTGAATCTATACATCAAGTTATCAACTTTTGCTTCAATATATATATAGGAGAAGGGTTAGTCATGACGCATGCAAGCTTACGTAGCTCTGATTTGTGAGTTATTTTCTATTATTTGTAATCACTATGTAGGAAGTATTATATTCCATCCACAAATTATCAAAATTAATGCTGGAAAGTCTTCACGACGTGACCAACATATTATAAAGGTCGTGCATACGAGAGGTAAATTTTTTTTTAGAAAAAGACCCAAAAAACAAAGACTTGAGCGTCACCGACCAGAAAGTGTCACATGCAATAATGTGCTTATGATTGGAAGAAAGTTTTTCTTACTTGATTTGTTCTGAAACATATACTCTCACTAAATGAATAAATAGGAACTTTACAGATATACACAAGAAAAGTAAAACTACTACAACATACCCTGAAGTTTCACATGATAATCTCATTGGAAGAAAGTTTTTCTTACTTGATTTGTTCTGGAAACATATACTCTCACTAAATGAATAAATAGGAACTTTACAGATATATACAAGAAAGTACAATTACTACCACACCTTACCTCTACCTTGGGAGGTAGAGAGGTTGTTTCCGAAAGAAAAATTAAGTACATATATATTTATTGCCGCTTAGCCTTAGACTACCACTCACTATTTTTAGACAACAAAAAATTACAATCGGTATACAATATGCAAAAAACCCGGGAAAAAGCAATCTTCAGCGAAGTAATCTCCATTCTCTTTCGCTCTATTCATCCTCCTTCTTATGATCTTCTCTGTCAAACTTCATTGATTGAACCTCTGTCATAAATACCTTCTAATTTGGAGAACATTTGAAGAAAGTTTTGTAGAACCGCCATTAAAAATTCATTTGAAACTTCAATTTAAAATATGAAAATATTTAGTAGTTATTTTTTGAATGGTGAGGTTAAAAGTCATTAATTGCGAACACGGTATAAGAAGCTATATACAAAACTTGAGGAAGATTGGAGGTTAATTGGACTGGCTTAAAACATCACTGAGACACTTATATATCACGTATATATCACATACATATATACATGGATACAGAGATATACAGGAGATACATGCATGATAGATATACCCGTGCTTCAGCTAGTCTTTTTTGCGATGTTCTTTGACTACTTCGAATTTTTGCTCTAAATTCCAAAACCGGATCAAACTAGCTAGCTCTAATGGTGCTCAAATTTCAGGTTCATATCCTTAAAGTGTTTTCCAAGTTACCCATCAATACCATCTTGATTTCGAACCACAAACTTCATATCCACAATTTCAAATGAAGTTTCTAATGGGTTTGTCAATGCGGACAGGTTTTTCATTTTAATCCTTCGACCCAATCTAAAAAACGGATGTTTAACGGTGACAATGTCAGCTCAAATATACACCTATATTCGCCTGGACCAAAAAACCCAGATCATACTTGTATTATCTCTTCTGTACCCCCCAAACAATGCAATTACTTTTTTGCGGTGTGGGTCCCATAACTTTTCACGCCTTGCAGGTTGCAGCCTTTAATATTTTCATGATAGCCACATGGCTACTTTACTACAGTTCATTTTATTTTTCTTGACTATTGTAGCAACTAGCAACAAAACAAATATGTAAGTAAGAACTCGCCAAACACGATCTTCACAAGTAACTCATTTGCGAGAATGACACGCAACAAGGTAACTGAAATTAATGGTGCAAGACTGGAAATCAATATGAACAATTTGAGTATCTTGAAGAAGAAATGATATATCATACTTTGTAGAGAGAACATTTTGTGCTGTTAGAATATGTCCCAAAAGGGTTTATCGAAATTGTCCCATTCCAACTGGGATTCGATAATTGTCTCATTTCAACTGGGATTCGACTGGCTTGTCCCATTCCAACTGGGATTTTGAACGTCTTCAACCCTATTTAAAGGAGATTTTCGGCCAGAACATCAAGAAAAAGAGAACAACTATCAAGACCACACGCAAGACTATATTCCACACTTAGGTTAGGAAGAGTTTTCATTGAGAGATTGTAATCTTTCGTTTCCTTTGATCTCGTTGTGCTTAGACACCCTGTTGAGATCGTTTTGTACTCCTCACCTTATAGTTGATTTCTCTGCGCTTTGCGCCATGTGGTTTTTCCCGTCTTGGGTTTCCACGTAAATCTTGTGTTCATTACGTTTATTACTTTCTTGCATTATTGCTCTTGTGTTAGTGCATCTTAATTGGTTCCGCTGCATCGCTCGTTTAATGCTTAACATGTGTGTATTGAATTCATTCAACTGAGCTACAAATAGATGAGATAACACATTGTATACAATGTGATTAGCTCCTAACAACTTTCAACTAACTAGCCTAATCTAATAGACTATAGGTAGGTAGAATAACTAACTCTGAATTAGGTGAAATGACCTAACTGCCCCTTACTCTTAACTTCATCTTTCAACACTCCCCCTCAAGCTAGGTGAAGGAAAAATATTCGAGATTCCTAGCTTGGACATAAGATACTCATGTTGGACCCTACTTAGGCCTTTAGTTAGGATATTTGCAGGCTGATCTTTTGTAAGCAAATACTGAGTTGAAATCAGGCCTTATTTTGTAGCTTTTCTCTCACAAAATGACAGTCAATTTCAATATGCTTTGTCTTTTCATGATAGACAAGATTTGTGGCACTTTGAAAAGATGCTTTGCTATCAGTGTAGATGCTTATTGGAAGCAATACTTCAGTGTCAACTTCCTTGAGTAATCCAAGCAACCAAATTAATTTTGAAACTGTAGCGGCCATACTTTTGTACTCAGCTTCAGCTGAGATTCTTGATACATTTGTTTGTTTCTTTGCTTTCCAACATACAAGCGTCATCATTCTTAACGATGAAACCAGTTATTGATTTTCTGGTTAAAGGACCTGCTGCCCAAGTCAGCTTCACAATATGCGGAGACTGTGGTATTGGACTCACTTGATAGAAGAACACCTGGTCCTGGTTGATTCTTTACATATCTAACAATTCTGAGGGCTGCTCCATATGAGACACTTTAGGCTGTACTCCAAAGGAGATGCCTGGTCTGATCATAATTAGATACAATATCTTTCCTATAAGCCTCTGATATGCAGTTTGATCAGTTAACGCATCATCTGTAGTTTTGTTGTCTTTGAGAATGTGATCATCATACTATTTAGATGATAATTTGTTATTGACGTCAATAGGAGTTCCAGCTGGTTTGGTTGCTGACAATTCAGCTTCTGAAATTAGCTCAAGTGCATATTTCTTTCGGTGCATGAGAATTCCTTGACTGGACCCAGGGTCGGCTGGAGGGGGAAGCAACTAAAGCACTTGCTTTAGCGCCACCCCCCCCCCCCCCCCCCCCCCCCCCCCCAACAAACCCCAATGAAGGCCCCAATTTTTTATTTATTTTATATACATTATTTATATATTATAAAACTATGAATAAAAGAGACTAGATTTTATACTTCTTTTTTTGAAATGTGATAGAGGTTATTGAAATAAATAATTCTAATTTTATAGTCTTTCCGTCCCATTTATGTGACATTCTTTATTTTTTAGCTAGTCCAAAAAAGAATGACATTTCATTTATCTTTTACGAGATGATTTATAACAATTTTTTTGGCGTATTCTAAACCAAAAATTTCAAAAATCTTTCTTTTCTCTTATACTTTGTGTCCAATCAAACACCTTCACATAAATTAGAGAGTAATAAACACTATGCAATATATAAAAGTGAACAAATTGATGACTACTTTGATAATTTTAAAAAGATGAAGTCTCTTGTAGAGTTGATTGTTTCTTATAAATACTAGATTAAACCATTTATTTATTTTTACTTCAAAATAGACTTGAATTGTTTTAAATGTATGTAATTATTTTGACATCTACATAGTTACGAAATTGAGATTATTATATTATGAGAAGTTAGAAAAATACTATCGTAACCGTCTATATATGTTTCTTACACAAATGTTTATTTAAATTTTAGTGAATAGAGTTACTAAATATCTCTAATCATGAAGCTAGCATGTAACTGAATGAATAATCAAGATATACAAGATGAACTATATACCATCTTCACAAAAAAAAAAAAAAATGATTTAGAATAAGAATATGTAAAATTTTATTAGATATTTTTAAGGCCTCTTATAGAGGTTTGGCTTTAGGCCACCGATTTCGTTGAGCTGCCCTTGACTGGACCTAGCAAACTCTATGCCCAAAAAACACTTCAATTCCCCGCAGATCCGAGCTACCATGTGTGCATCTGCAACAAAAGTTTTAGCAAAAATCACTTAGCTTTGTCTTCGTTGGAATTCAAACCCATGTTCTCTTATTATTACTCCAATGGTCTGACTCTTCAGGTATTATACCATCTAGTATATTGGGGGGTTGTATTCATTCCACGACTTTTATCTTCTTTGTATCGTTCTAATTATATCAGATGTCCCCAAAAGGACTATTCCTTACAAGATCGAATGTAGCTAGGAGAATTAGTGTTCTTGATACTTGACTTGGATCCTGACCTTGATGATACTATAAAGGTGAGGGAAAAGAGATGAAAATCAAATTCGTTATCTAAGTTATGCCAAAGCATTAAAGTTAAAAACTTGGCAATCACAAATAATCCACTTTTTTTAACCAGCGTGAGTCACATTGGCAATGGTTTCCCTTTTCTTTTTTCCCTTGTTGCTAACCAGAAACAGAAATTCTGCCACTGCAATCAAACTTTTATTTATTTCCTTTTTTGTAATATACGATACGAAACCGCGATAAAGGGAAAACAACAAGCAAGCCTTATACCGATGTAACTTTAATTAATTAAGAAGTTAGCAAACCTTTTGAGGACGAAGATTCATATAACTGATTTCAACTTGTTTATGATTGAAACATTTATTTTTACTCGTATATCTTCTTTAGGCATGTATACGTGCTCATAAACATATTTTTATGGAGCCTGTGGCAGTGGGAGGTTCAGAAATTGAAGTTTATGAATTTTATATTCTAGCCTTTTGAAGTTATTCTAAATAGATAATTTGTACATATTAAATAAAATTTTAAAATAAACACAAGGTTTGAGTCAAAACTAATGCGTACCTTAAATGATAGAGGCGGAACCAAGCTTTGAAGCTTATGAGATAGGAATTCTAGTAAATTTACTGGATTCAAAATTAATAATTTGTATATATTCAATAAACTTTTTAATACGAAAACCGGAAATGAATTAAAGCCATCGAGTTCAGTCGAACCCATAACCGAAGTACTAACTCCGGCCCAGTCCTCCAGGATCATTTTTTCAAATGAAACCATTACAAAATGTTGAGTGAGAATACAAGAACGTGTGGGACAGAGAACAGCTAAAGGTTTTAGCTACAGACAAAACTTCCTATTCAAGGATTACCACCAGCGGCGGATCTCTAAGGCCCGTGGGGATGCCACGCCACCCGCAAGCTTCGGTGAAAACGCTGTGTATATATGTATGTATACATAAGAAATCGTATAAATAGTTAGATTGCCACTTGGAGTAACAAATGGCCTGATGATGCCAGTGGCATAGTGCATTAGTTTGCTCCTTGGTGACCAGGGTTCAAACCTCACTTACAACATTTTATTGAATTTTTGACTTGCTGTAGCAAATAGACAGCACAACAGCATATTTACACATTAAATTTTGCAAATAGACTCTACAAATTTATGAACCCATTTATATCAGTTGCCTCTTTCCCTTTTTTTTTTCATCTCCTTAATTCCTCTTGACTTGCTTTTAATAATTACTAGTATTTATTAATTCTTGACTTTTTTCCCTCTCTTATTAGTTATTTTTTTAAATACAAGAAGTTAAATTATCATAAGTTTTATAGTCCAAAGTTCTAATCCGTGCGCATATCTCATTCAAGTTGTTGTAATTATTACTCCTCCGTTTCAAACCAAAGAACAAAGCTCATTTTAAACAACGACTATATATTTGAATTCGTTGAAATATCGAATTCAAGTTGAGTTCATAATTGAGGAAACAACATTTTCACTCGCAACTTTTTTTTATTTTTTTTATTTTTCCAAATTTTGAAAAATATAGTCAAAATATTTAAAATATAGTCACCGTAAACTAGAATAAGTAATATTGAACATAATAATAAAAAATACAATTAAAATATAGCCAAAAATATTGTCATAATTGAGTTATTTGAGATAACAACGTTTTCACCGCAACTTTTTTTTTTTTTTTAAAATTTTTCAAATTTTTATAGTCAAAAATATTTCCTAATAAGTAATATTGTAATAATCAAAATACAATTAAAAATGTAGCCATATATATGAAAAACAACTATTAAAATATCAATCCAAAACATTAGGAATTGAAAATTCGGGTTCTATACCTCTAATTGGAAAGCTTTCTTAGCCATTTCACTTGAATTTAACAAAAACAACCAAGTGATGGTCATTCGAAAATATAAGTTAAATACGCGGTGAAACGTAAAAATCAATATAAAATCTTACCTTTTTTTGGGAATTAGATTTGAATTATGAGTGAAATTAATGAGTAGTTAAAGAGAAAACGTTCCGATTTGAAATGGAGGAAATTAAGGGATATTGGGCATAATGTCGTGTAAGGGGGATGAGAGAGGGACATTTTTTTGGCTTAAATTTAGGGGTGAGAAGTTGGATGAAGTGGTAGCTATAGGACATATGTTATATTTTTTTATAATTTTTATCGTTTTGTTCATAATATAAATGGAAAAAACTAATAACCCATAAGTTTTATAGTCCTCTAAGCCCAACGTAATCGAACCAAAATTTACTCAAAATATTTGGAAAAAAAAAAAAAAAAAAAAGTCGACCTGAAGCCCAACGTAATCGCCCGAGCCTCCAAATCCTGAATCCGCCTCTGATTACCACATGCAACAAAAGATGAAAATGGTACACAAAATGATTAGGCCAAAGTACAAAATCCAGACCACTAAAGTAGGAATAGAGCTCTACCTTACATTCCAATTGACTCAACATTTCCCAACCAAAAAAAGAAAACATGAAATAGACAGAATCCTTAAAAAAAAAAAAAAGGCAAGGAAGCTTTTCAATTATAAAATGAATTGACTGATGGTGCATTTGCTTTGCATTAATAGTAGTATATGATATGAAGATGAATAATTTGAGTGAGAGAGCAGGGGTTTTATATGATGAGATTAGTGATAGAATCAATTATGAAGAAATTAATTTCTGTAGACATTGTGTTGAACATGGTTGTTTATGTGGAATTGCAGACCTGACAATGGAAGATAAAGAGAAATTGATTGCAATTCGAGACTCATTGAAGGAAGTTCAGAACATGCTCCAGTTCTACAAGGTTTTACTATTGCTTGCTTTCATTCTCAGTGATTTCATTTTTCTTTCGCGCATTTATTCAAAATGCATGAGTGATGGAAAGGTTGATGACATAATCAATTACTAAATAAATAGAGGTGTGCAATTTTTTTAATGGTTTAAGCTTCTAGATGAGATGGTCTGACACAATTCAATATATATGTTGTCAAAGCAGGCATGAGTCGTCTTGGGTTTGAGTCTCATAGCAATCACCTATTATCAAAATGAATTTTCTCATGCTTAACCACGTTGGCGGAGCTAGAAGTTTAGGTACATGTTAAGTCGAATCCAGTGGCCTTAGTTTTAACTTTGTATTTGTATTTGTATTATGAACTTCACTAAGTATGTACAAAAATTAAACTCAAAATCCAATTACTAACAGAAGTTAACCCCATGTGAAGGATTGTGTTAACTGTATAATTAAGTAAATAAAAATAGGTTAGCTCTCTAATAACATGAGCTATCTTTTACTAAGGGCGTCATCCTACATCGTTTTACAAAAAGTTTACCTTCTATAAACAATATTTTATTAAAACAATATGCATTGGACAATAAATCGACACTGTGTGCGATTAAAATTCTGTGTGCGCCACTATTTTATAATAAATCGACACCTTTATGTAAAATTCTGTGTGCGCCAGTATTTGCATTAATGCTAACGTCCATTCAATAACTTTTGCTTGTGCCATGCAGACATTAGAGTCTCGGCAAAGGAGACATTGCAACGGAGCACTTGTCCGTTTGGAAGCAAGCAGAATGCTACTGATAAAAAAGCTAAATAACTACCTAACATGGGGAAAGAAATCAGGCGTGATTGCGGAACTAAAAGAATATTTTGGCCAAGGAAAAGTTGCATTATTTTCTGAGAATTTGGCAAAAACAGAACAGATACAGAGTGAAGATCAGAAAGAAAAGAAGAATAGTTCAAGTTTGTTGGTCATTTGCATAAGAGGTTTATTTAATCCATGGAATTGGTATCGTACTACAAGAATTGCTGCCATAGCTTTAATTGTTAACTTTTACAGGAATAGCAGGATGCAAAAGAAGAACAAGATTCCTGTCCCAACGTTGAAGATTGACTATTCAGATAGCCAATTGGCTGTTTCATTTGGAAAGGGATGAATACCTAGTCGATCGAGTTCTCAAATAAATATTGACATATTGTTAGATAATGTACACACAAGGCATATGGATACCTAGGTAGTTGATTGGATTGTGATCGAACCATTGGGACAGAATGCCTGATGCGCGAGGTTTCAGACTCTTTAGATGTGATTATTTCCATAGCCAGATATAGCGCAGAATTCAATTATAGATGTGATACATATGAGAGAATAAAATACAGTCGGAATACAGATTATAATATGATTTCTGAAACAATTTCAGTCAGACTTTTAGATGTACTAATTGAAGAACTCATAGAGTCTGTTCCATGAACTATCTGTTAGCATACTTACATGAATGTGTGTTGTTGAATGTTGAGTACAGACGTACACAGATGTTGATATTGATTATTCTGATTTATTATCTGGAGAACATACTTTGTTAAGTTAAGAGATTCAATATGAAATGATTCGCCTAATGTGAATAGCTCAGTAAATGCCGGTCAAGGTCCTTTAGAATTGGGCCGTGACTAAAGTCCTAGTTGCCACAATCCAATCCTGTTCTTTGGTGAATGATGGAAGTGGATGATGAGCCCAATTCGGTGTTTACCTGATTTGAAACAAGTTGGTCCAACTTGTAATAAGCCTAGAAAAAAGAAGAAAAAAAAAAAAGAGATGCTAATAATGCTGCTAATTCTCTAAAAGAACAATACTAGTTAATTAGAGTGCTTAATTATTAGAAAAGAGGTTCAGAAAGGAGAAAACGTTGGAGCAATAGTAAAGTTGTATCTGTGTGACCTATAGTTCACAGGTTCGAGCGGTGGAATCATCCATTAATGCTTGCGATAAGGTAGACTGCCTATATCACACCCTCTTGGAGTGTGGCCCTCCTCGGACGCTTCGTGAACACATGATGTTTCGTGCACCTGTCTGCCTTTTTAATAGGAAAGAGGCGCCGAATGCTTAGCAGATCTATATAGTTCCATGTGCTCGAAATTAGGTCTGAGAGTAGCATCCTATACCAGGAATTAGCATTGTTAAAATAGTTTCATT
>NC_081349.1:44725407-44731788 GCF_029784015.1 Lycium ferocissimum
TTCCCCACGTAAATTTTGTGTTCATTACGTTTATTCTTTCTTGCATTATTGTTTGTGTTAGTGCATTTTAAATTTGGTTCCCGCCCCATCGCTCTTTTTGTTAACATGGTGTATTGAATTCATTCAACGAGCCCAAATAGAGGAAAAAATTTATCAAGTGATTAGCTCCTAAAAACTTTCCTCACCTAATCAAAAGACATAGGTAGGTAGAATAACCAATTTAGGTGAAATGACCCAACCCCCCTTACTCTTAACTTCATCTTTAAACCCCTAAAGCTGGGGGAAGGAAAATTTCAGTTTCCCAGCGGGAAAAGAACTCATGTGGACCCTATTAGGCCTTTATTTGGGGATATTTCGGGGATCTTTTTTTTGAAATCGAGTTGAAATCGGCCTTTTTGTAGTTTTTCTCTCAAAAGACAAATTTCAATATGCTTTGTCTTTTCTGAAAACGATTTGGGCCTTTTAAAAAGATGCTTTCACAGGAGAGCTTTTTGGAAGAATACTGTTAAAATTTCCCCGAGTAACCCAAAACCCAAAATTTAAATTTTTAAAACCCTAGCCCTATTTTGCTGCTTCCCGAATTTTATACTTTGTTTGTTTCTTTTTTTCCAAACATACAACCATACTTAACCAAAACCAATTGTTTTTCCCCGGGTTAAAGGCCCCGCCCCCCAAGTCCTTCTTTGGGGGAGCCCGTGTATGACTCATTTGATAGAAGAACACCCGGCCCCGGTTACTTTCTATCTAACAATTCGGGGGGCGCTCCATAGAACCTTTGGCTCTAAAGGAGATTGGCCCGACTAATTGAACAATATTTTTTCCCTTAAGCCTCCGATAGCAAATTTTTTCTTTAAAGCATCATCCGTAGTTTTTTTGTTTTAGAATTTATCATCATACTATTTAGAGATAATTTGTTATGACCAAAGAGTTCCACCGGTTTGGTTTCGAAATTCACCAAAATTACTCAATGCATATTTCTTTCGGTTGGGAATTCTTAGGACCGGGCCCGGGGGAAGCAACTAAAGATTGCTTTGGGCCCCCCCCCCCCCCCCCCCCCCCCAAAACCCCAAGAAGGCCCCAATTTTTTTTTTTTTATATACATTATTTATATATTATAAAACTATGAATAAAAGAATAGATTTTTTTACTTTTTTTTGAAATTTAAGAGGTTATTGAAATAAATAATTTAATTTTATAGTCTTTTTCCATTTTTGGGGCATTCTTTTTTTTTAATATAAAAAAAAAGAAATTTTCTTTTTCTTTTTCGAGATGATTTATAACAATTTTTTTGGGTATTTAAACCAAAAATTTAAAAATCTTTTTTTTTTTATCTTTTTCCAAACAAACATTACTAAATTGAGAGTAATAAACCTATGCAATATTAAAAGTGAACAAATTGATGACTACTTTGATAATTTTAAAAAAATGAAGTCTCTTGTAGAGTTGATTGTTTCTTATAAAAATAGATTAAACCAAATTTTTTTTTACTTCAAAATAGACTTGAAATTTTTTTAAATGTATGTAATTATTTTGACATCTACATAGTTACGAAATTGAGATTATTAATTATGAGAAGTTAGAAAAAAACTATCGTAACCGTCATATAGTTTCTTACACAAATGTTTATTTAAATTTTAGTGAATAGAGTTACTAAATATCTTAATCTGAAGCTAGATGTCCAATGAATAATCAAGATATACAAGTCATATACCATCTTAAAAAAAAAAAAAAAAGTTTAGAAAAAGAATATGTAAAATTTTATTGATATTTTTAAAATCTTAGGGGTTTCTTTTAAAACCAGTTTCTTAGCCCGCTGACCCAGCAAACTCAGCCCAAAACACTTCAATTCCCCCAGATCCAGCTACCAGGGGATCTGCAACAAAAATTTTACAAAAATCACTTAGCTTTGTCTTCGTTGGAATTCAAACCCATGTTCTTATTATTACTCCAATGGTCTGACTCTTAGGTATTACCATCTAGTATATTGGGGTTTTATTCATTCCAGACTTTTATCTTCTTTGTATCGTTCTAATTATATCAGATGTCCCCCAAAAAGGGCTATTCCCAAAGATTGAATGCAGGGGAATTAGTGTTCTTGATACTTGACTTGGATCCCGACCTTGATGATACTATAAAGGTGAGGGAAAAGAGATGAAAATCAAATTGTTATCTAAGTTTTGCCAAAGCATTAAAAGAAAAACTTGGGTAAAATAATCCACTTTTTAACCGCGTGAGTCACATTGGCAATGGTTTCCCCTTTTTTTTTTCCCCTTTTCTAACCAGAAACAGAAATTTGCCACTCAATCAAACTTTTATTTATTTCCTTTTTTGTAATATACGATACGAAACCCGATAAAGGGAAAACAACAAGCAAACCTTATACCGATGTAACTTTAATTAATTAAGAAGTTAGAAACCTTTTAAGAAAAATTCATTAAAAAGATTTAACTCGTTTAGATTAAACATTTATTTTTACTCGTATATCTTCTTTAGGCATGTATACGTGTCATAAACATTTTTTTATGAGCCCAGTGGGGGGTTCAAATTGTTTATGAATTTTAACATTTTGAAGTTATTCTAAATAGAAATTTTACATATTAAATAAAATTTTAAAATAAACAAAAGGTTGAGTCAAAACAATGCACCTTAAATGAAGAGGCGGAACGCTTTAATTTTTGAAAAGGGAATTCTAAAATTTTGGGCAAAATTAATAATTTTTATATATTCAATAAACTTTTTAATAGAAAACCGGGAAAAGAATTAAAGCCATCGGTTCAGAACCCATAACCAATACTAACTCCGCCCAGTCCTCCAGGGATTTTTTCAAATGAAACCATTAAAAAATTTGAGGAAATACAAGAACGTGGGACAGAGAACAGCTAAAGGAATACAGACAAAACTTCCTTTAAAGGATTACCACCAGGGGCGATCTCAAAGGGCCCCGTGGGGATGCCACCCCAGCAGTTTGGGTGTATATATGTTGTATACATGAAATCGTATAAATAGTTAGATTGCCACGGAGTAACAAAGGGCCCTGATGATCCCAGTGGATATGCATTATTTGCTCCGGGGCCCGGGTTCAAACCTCACTTACAACATTTTATTAAATTTTTTGACTTGCGTAGCAAATAGACACACAACAGCATATTTAAAATAAATTTTTGCAAAAGACTTACAAATTTATAAACCCCATTTATATCGTTGCCTTTTTCCCCTTTTTTTTTTTTCATCTCCTTAATTCCTCTTGACTTGCTTTTAATAATTACTATTTATTAATTCTTTTTTTTTTCCCTCTCTTATTAGTTTTTTTTTAAATAAAGAAGTTAAATTATCATAAGTTTTATAGCCCAAAGTTCTAATCCGTGCGCCAATTTGTTGTAATTTTTCCCCTTTTTTAATTTATAACCATTTGACCCACATTTTAAAAAAGATTTTGAAACTGTTTTAGCTTGAATATTTTGATTGAAATCTTCTGGAATTTTTTCCCAAAAAGAAAATGGTTCTTTTAAGCGGGATTAAAAAGAAAATTTAAATAAAAAAAGGAGACATGTTTTTTTTTATCGTTTTGTCAAATAAAATGGAAAAAACTAATAACCCCCCAAGCCCAACGTTGAAAAAAATTCTCTTTAAAAAAAAAAAAAAAAGTGAAATAAACCCAATCCCCCCGTTACCATGCAACAAAAAATGAAAAATTTCAAAAAAATGATTAGGCCAAAAAACAAAATCCAGACCATAAAAATAGGAATAGGCTCTACCTTACATTCCCAAATTTACTCAACATTTCCCAACCAAAAAAAAAAAACATGAAATAGACAGAATCCTTAAAAAAAAAAAAAAAAAAAAAGTTTTCAATTAAAATGAATTGACTGATGGTGCAGTTTGCATTAATAGTAGTATATGATATGAAGATGAATAATTTGAGGAGAAGGGGGTTTTATATGATGAGATTAGGATAGAATCAATTATGAAGAAATTAATTTCTGAACATTGTGTTGAACATGGTTGTTTATGTGGGAAATTTCAGACCTACAATGGAAGATAAAGAGAAATTATTTCAATTCGGCTCATTGAAGGAAGTTCAGAACATGCTCCAGTTCAAAGGTTTTACTATTGTTGCTTTCATTCTCAGTGATTTCATTTTTTTTTTCGGGATTTATTCAAAATGCATGAGTGATGGAAAGGTTGATGCATAATCAATTTCTAAAAAATAGGGTGTCAATTTTTTTAATGGTTTTCTTAAGATTTGGTCTAAAAAAATATATATGTTGTCAAAGGGCATGACCCCTTGGGGGTTTAGCTCAACAATCACCCATTATCAAATGAATTTTCTCGCTTAACCACGCGGAGCTGAATTTAGGGACATGTTAAGTCGAACCCGTGCCTTAGTTTTAACTTTGATTTGTATTTGTATTATGAACTTACAAGTATGTACAAAAATTAAACTCAAAAACCCAAACAAAAAGGGGTTTAACCCCCTTTAAGGTTGTGTTTGTATAATTAAGTAAATAAAAAAAGTTGCTTCAATAACATGAGCTATCTTTTTCTAAGGGGGCACCCACCGTTTTACAAAAAGTTACCTTCTATAAACAATATTTTATTAAACAATATTAAAATTTTAAAAATAAATTTAAAAATTTTAAAAATTTTTTAAAGGTGCCCCAAAAAAATTAAATTTGGGCCATTTTATAATAAATTAATTTTTTTTAAAATTTTCCCAAAATTTTCATTAATGCTAACGCCATTCAATAACTTTTTTGGCCCCGCGACATTAGAGTCTCGGGAAAAAAGACGCAAGGAGCACTTGTCCGTTTGGAAGCAAGGAACACATAAAAAAACAAATAACTACCTAACAGGGGGAAAGAAATCAGGGTGATTGGGAACTAAAAGAATATTTTGGCCAAGGAAAAGTTGCATATTTTCTGAGAATTTGGCAAAAACAGAACAGATACAGAGTGAAGATCAAAAAAAAAGAAGAAAGTTCAAGTTTGTTGGTCTTTTAAAAGAGGTTTATTTAATCCAGGGAAATTTGGTATCGTACTACGAATTGCCCCTAGCTTTAATTGTTAACTTTTACGGGAAAGCAGGATGCAAAAGAAGAACAAGATTCCTGTCCCAACGTTGAAGATTGACTATTCAGATAGCCAATTGGCTGTTTCTTTTGGGAAAAGGGGATGAATACCTAGTCGATCGAGTTCTCAAATAAATATTGACATATTGTTAGATAATGTCCCAAAAGGCATATGGATACCAGGTAGTTGATTGGATTGTGATCGAACCATTGGGACAGAATCCTGTGGGGTTTCAGACTCTTTAGTTGATTTTTTCCCATAGCCAGATATAAGAATTAATTATAGATGTATAATATAAAGAATAAAATAATTTGGAATACAATTAAATATGATTTCTGAAACAATTTCAGTCAGACTTTTAGAGGGTCAATTGAAGAACTCATAGAGTTTTCCATGAACTATCTGTTACATACCATGAATGTGTGTTGTTGAATGTTGAGTACAGACTCACAGATGTTGTATTGATTATTCTGATTTATTATCTGGGGGAACATACTTTGTTAAGAAGAATTCAATATGAAATGATTGCCTAATGTGAATAGCTCAGTAAATGCCGTCAAGGGCCTTTTGAATTGGGGGACTAAAATCCTAGTTGCCACAATCCAATCCGTTCTTTGGTGAATGATGAATGGGTGATGAGCCCAATTTTGTTTTCCCGATGAAAAAGTTGGTCCAACTTGTAATAAGCCAGAAAAAAAAAAAAAAAAAAGAGATGCTAATAATGTGCTAATTCTCTAAAAGAACAATACTAGTTAATTAAATGCTTAATTATTAGAAAAGAGGTTCAGAAAGGAGAAAACGTTGGAGCAATAGTAAAAAGGATCGGGACCCATTTCAGGGGCGAGCGGGGAATCTCCTTTCTCCATAAAAGGGACCTATATCACCCCTTGGGGTTGGCCCTCCTCGGACGCTTCGTGAACACAGATGTTTCGTGCACCTGTCTGCCTTTTTTTAAAAGGAAAGAGGCGGAAAGCTTAGGAAACTATATAGTTCCATGTTAAATTGGTCGGGGCATCCTATACCAGGTTGGGAGAAAAAGTTTCATTTTTGAAATGAAGGCTGAATATAGCCTTGTGTTACCAGGAACAAGCATGGTTCCATTAATTCCCTTTTGTTCCAGGAACATTTGGGGGGTAAAGATTCTTGGAAAAAAAAAAACACATAAGGGTTGGGTTCTTTTTAAGGGGAAAAAAGCTGGGCGCGGGCAAAATCCCCATTAAATCTTTTCCGGTTTTCCCCCAAGAACAAGCGTGGTTCCCGTAATTTAAGGAGTGATATATAGCAAATGCCAAGATTCAAATCGTATCCCCAA
>NC_081349.1:44731888-44745531 GCF_029784015.1 Lycium ferocissimum
TGGTTAGTCACTCTGTTTGTTCCTTAGATAATAGGCCTGACCCAATGATTTCATATTGATGGTCCAAAACCAATCATTCTTCAGTACCATGTTTGATTTCATCTACTATTTTTTTTTTTTTTAATATTCATTATTCTAGTTAAAATCTAGGAAAATGAATAATTCTCCTCTCACAGCCGACCTGTTATATTTATACTAAACGTTTTTGTATTTTTTGGGAAGGTTTGGTTTACTGTATTAGCTCTCTCAAATTATCACGATATAAGAATTTGTAGTGTTTTTTCCCATTGTTTAATTACTAATTTTAGTTTTAAAGTATTTAATCCATGTTTTATTCATACATCAGTTTATTTATTTACTATTTTACATGAAGATCAATCCGAAATAACAATATCATGATTTGGTTATACATAAATAAAGTATTCAGAATGCAAAAGCCCCTTGATCTCCTCGAATCCTTTTTCCTTCCCCTAATACAGATTTAGACCGAACATAAGTTTAAGCTAGTGTTTGGTCATAGATTTTGGATCAGATTTTAAAAATTTATCTTCATATATCTGTTTGACCATTAAATTTGATCAAATTTTGTAAATTTAGCTTCACAATATTTTCAAGCTCCAAAAACTAGGTCAGACCGGTTTTTCAGAGAAATTTCACTTTCACTTGTAAAACTTCAAAAAAATTTTCAAGTAAAATGCATATCCAAACACAACTTCAAATTCCAAAAATCACAAATTCAAAATCTCAAATTTTCAAGTTTCAAGTTTCAACTTCAAAATCTACCAATCGGGAGCTTAAAGTTATAAATTGTATACCCAAATTTTAGTACAACAAACAAAACATAATCTCAACAACACCATCTGTGTATTATTAATCCTTGTATTACCAGTGGCAGAGCCAGGATTTTAAATAAGGGAGTTCAAAAATATAAAGAAATAGACAAACAAAGAAGCCAAGGGGGTTCAATATCTAATATGTATACATAAAAAATATTTTCACCTTGTATACATAGTGTAATTTTTCGCTGAAGGGAGTTCGGATGAACCCCCTCAACCCTTACTGGCTCCACCCCTGTGTATTACAATCCCCCCTTACACCACCTTGTTTCTCAACCTGACGTAAAGCTGAGTTTTAAGTTAATACTCCCTCGGATAAAAAAAAATCCACTTAGCCATTTGCACACCCCTTAAGAAAATACTAACTCCTAGACAAAAATAGGTAATTTGACTAAACTACCCCTAATTAAATAAGCATTCGAATTTGATCATATAACACTTAATAGGGCAAATCCGAAAAAATAAAGTCAATTCTTTCTTAAGTTGATAAGTAAATACTTTTTTTTTTTTACCCAAGAAATAAAAGTTAAGTCGACATTTTTTTTGATCTGGAGAGAGTAATTTATAATACACTACAATTCAAATTTTAATACAATGAACATAACATATTCATGTCGACATTACTATCCTTGCAATCCCTCCATGACTTATTTGAGAATAAATCTTTTAAAGGAATAAAAAATGAAAACCTCTTTATTTTTTTATTTTTATAAAGTAGTAGTACTATAATTTCTTTTTAAGTTAAAGTAAATGAAAAGACAAAGGCACATGAAGTAGTGTAACGTCAAGCAAGTGAATCCACACATATACGAAACGTGTCCACCGTCTTTACTGTGCCGCAACCCCCACCACGATCTTTTCACATGCTCTGCGGTGATTCTCTTTTTGTTTGGTTCAATAAGTTAAAACAATTCCTCTTTCTCAATTTATATTTTACATTTTTCTTTTTAGTCTGTAAAAATAGAATGATACATTTCTTTATTTGGTTATGATTAATTTTATTTTTTATCCTTAACGAGATGATTTATAACTACACAAATATTTTTGATTTGTTTTAGACCACATGATTTAAAAGTCTTCCTTTATTTTTTAAACTCTGTGTCCAGTCAAATTATATCACATAAATTGAGACAGAGGGAGTATTATTTCCTCTGTCGCAATTTATGTGGTATTTTTTTTACATTTTTTTAAAAAAGAATGTCACATTGGATACTTAGAAATAGTTTAACTTTTAAAAAATTCTTTACTCTTATTTTTCTTGGAACCCTAGAGAAATCCGCGACCGCTATTCTTCGGGTGTGCACTGGATAACCTACTCACTATACAATAGCTCGTAAACCGTACTAGTCAAGCCCGATACGATGAGCTCTGACTAAGAAGGCTGCTGGTGAGGGATATCGAATGTGAAAAATCACTCACCCAACCAACCCTTACGTAGTGGCGGAGCCAGGATTTTCATCTAGGGAGTTCAAAAATTCTAAAAGGTAAATACACGAAGAAGTCAGGGGGTTCAACATCTACTATATATACATAATAAAATAATTTTAACTTTGAAAATATACTGTAATTTTTCACCGAGGGGGTTCGGATGAACCTCCTAGAGCTAACGTGGCTCCGTCTCTGCCCTTGCGAGTGTAATATTTTGTTTATAAAGACCCTTGCGAGTGTAATCTTAGTAGCTCAGTTGGTCGGCTATCTGAACTTTCACCTTGTTGGTGAGGGTTTGATTCCTCACCTTGTAATTCCCTCCTCCATTTTTTCTTCCTAACCCCTAATTTTAAAAAAAAAAAAAAAAAAAACCATTATGGATTCCTTTTTAACTTTATGAAATAAACATAGCCACACAAATGTCTAAAAGTTTACCCCGTGTGCATCCGAAATATAGCGATTGCAGTTCTCTTGTCATAAAAAAATATCTAAAATTTATTTTATACAATAAATTTTTTTAAAAAAGTTTTTTTTTAACTTGGTGCGTTGCCACATAAATTGGGTCGGAAGGAGTATAAAAAATGTCTTGCCATCTGTCTTCTTTACTCCTATAAATTCACAACCCCCTAGCCTTCAATTTCCCATTCACTAAAACTCCTAGCAATTTCTCTCTCTTTTCTCCCTCTCAATTTTAAAGCAAATTAATCTCTCTATTCTATAAGCAGCAAAGCAATGGCACAAATCAAGACATTTTTAATTGCATTCATTGTTGTTGTTGCTTTCTCTACTGCAGTAACAACAACTTGTGCACAGGAATTTGAATTTTCTCCAACAATGGCACCGGCACCCTCACCTGATACCGGAGCAGCATTCTCTCTGCAGCAATCCAGTGGTGTGCTCGCTAGTTGTATTCTTTTCTCTCTTGTTGTTGCTCTGTTGAGACACTAAATATTTGCGAGATACTATATGCAAATTTTACGTAAGGACAGTTCAGTATTATTGTTGTTGGTTTCTATGTATTTGATAATATATTGTTCTTTTTCGCAGTATATATATGAGGAATATATTTTCGGTTTATATGTCGTGTGTCTGCATTTCTTTCCCTTTGTTTGAGTCCGCAGCTTCAATGACCCAAAAAATGAGACTTGAGACCAAAATAATTCATTAATTAAAAAAAAAGTGACAAGTATCAGTGTGCAGGAGGACTCAACCGGACCCATAAGTGGACCATTTGTTTCTGGCCTTTAGTAACTATAGGGACCCATCCCCACACCCCAGGGGGGCCTATTCTCTGTCAAACTATATATTTGCTGACATACCTATATATCTATTCCAGGTACTATGTGTTATACTCAAAGTTAAAGTTAAAGTAGTTAAACTCAACGATTATTGCAGTTAATTACCAAGTTAATTGGCTGCTACGCAGTAAAAGAAAGAATATGACTTATATTTACTAAATTTTTACACTATTATTATATTTTAACTTAATCTACGTAGCATATTGCTTACCTTATTTATTAACTTACTAATCTCATTGATAGGTGAAAAGAAAAAAAAATTACTTATAAAATGTTGGATACTCTTGGTGTATGAGGTATTTCAAAGAAAATCGTGCGGGTTTTGCCTAAAGCGCACGATATCACACGTATTAACAGTATTCTTGCACCGTTTTAGCGAAATATTTATTACATATAATTACATGTACTATATTTTAAGTGGATTGATAATAAATAGTACTAGATATTTAGTTGATATTTTTGTGCAAAAGCTACAGAGTTTCCGTGAATTCACATGTCATGCAATAGTGGCTGATACGATAAGTCCTATTGCGCACAAATTAGTGGAGAATTAATGGACAACAACTATAATATAATTATACTAGGAAAAAAAATTCATAGTACCTGGAATAACTTCTTTAATGTTACAGACAAGGGCAGATGCTTTGTACCAAGGGCAGATAAACTTTTAACTAGGGGTGGGCATGGTACGATATGATACGGTATTTGAAACTTCGGTACGGTAATTTCGATTTTTGATTTTTAAAAATATTATACTATTACCGTACTAAATTAATTCGGTATGGTTCGATATTCTACGGTACGGTAAATCGATACCATAGTTTGTTCGACTTCAACTTATATATACTCATATGGTGGAGAATTATGACTTCCTCTACTTATGAAACGTCTCAATTATTATGTACTAAACACCTTACACATGTAAAATTATTCAAATAAAGTACAAGCAATCCCTTTCGTAAATCAATTACACAAAAAAGACATTTAAATCAAGATAGAGTAGTCAAAGCTTCAACGTTTAAACAACTAGTTTTCTAATAATACTAGTTTATATATTTGTTAGTATTATAATACTAAGATATATGAATTGTATATGTAATTATATACTTCGGTATGGTATTCAAAGATTTCGGTATTTTCTTTATGAATACCAAATACCGTATCGAATACCAAATTTTTTAAAAATGCATATCAAATACTATACCAAATACCATAATACCGAAACCGCAGTATAAAAAATTCTGATTTGGGTATGGTAATCGGTATCTACTATACCATGCCCACCCCTACTTTTAACACCAAGGTGTGATAACTATCCTCGTATCCACATCAGAAAAATAATATTCCTATTATCACAATGTAATACAGTAGTAGTACATATTTAACCGAAATAAAATACTCCCTCCGTCCCACAATAAGTGTCACCTTAACCAAATTTTTTTGTCTCATAATAAGTGTCACCTTAGGAAATCAATGCATATATTGACAAGTTTTTTCCAACTTTGCCCTTAGACAAAAACTGACAAATTTATGTATTCAAGACAAAAAGCACATAGAAACTTGGTATTATTGGAGTCCCAATGTCAAAAGGCTTACTTTTCATGCATGCTCTAATCAAAAGGGAAAAGTAATTTATTTTTATTATATAGGGTATTCTAGTAAAATTTACATTGCATGATTGGTTTCTTAATATGCGTGTTTTTGGGTAAGATGACACTTATTATGAGACGGAGGGAGTAATGTTCAACATTTTTTTTCAATGCTATTAAGCTCTTATCCTTGTATCTAAACAATGGAACTGTGCAGACAAGCATTAGAGGATAATGGTCTTAATCACGAAAAATCCTCGAGTAAAGGTTGGGCAGCCATAGAGGAGAATGCACTAAATGATGTGTAATAATTAGAGTATCTGAACACCCCTATTTCCAAGAACACTAATTAATGTTACAGAATCAGAAAGTAAAAAGGAAACAAAAGAGAAGGAGAAATGGTCCATGTATGGGTAAACCCCTATTGCGCATTTTTTTAAAAGTGCGCAATAGGACTTAATGGTGGCTGTCCCAATTAAGTTCTATTGGGCACAAAAAAAGTGCGCAAAAAATATTTTTGTCACTTCTTTTTTAATGGGTTATTTTAGTCTCAAATTCTACTTTTTGAGTCATTTAAGTTGCAGGCTCCCATTTGTTTACCTTTGCTTGTCGCATTTTATTTTTTGAGAGTCTATATGGCTAATCTTCAAAGTTAAATTGAACTAGATTAATTTAATATATTAAAATTAAAATTTAGATGTTAGAAAACTATACGAAAATAATGTAAGTTGTAATTTTTCTCATATTAATATTATGAAACAATACATATTAAAATGTTGGTAAAAGTGAGAGGAGCGTGTATATGATTATGCATGCATTGAGTAATTGTTCTTCTGTAGGCATCTAGTAGTTCAGTTGGTTGGCTCCCTGAACTATCTCCTCATTGATGAGGGTTTAAACCCCCACGTTGTAATCTCCTCCTCATTTCTCCTTCCCCTACCCCATATTTAATAATTTTTTTTTTTAAAAAAAAACCTATGTAATAAATTAAAAAAGAAGAAGTAATTGTTGTTTAAGCAAAATGGATGTAGCAAGCTATTAATTCCATTGTAACTTGGTAACGGAATATGGGAAGCAGGATGATTTTGAGCTGATAAAGCTTTTTTTTTTCATACCAAAAACGGAAAAGAAAATAATAATCACTTCAGTCAAAGCTTAATTATTTTTTATTTTATTTTATTAGGTGCTTGAACTTTACCGTAAATTCTCACTTTTGGTAAAATGTTAATTCCACTGAATTGGTGTGGTAACTTTTGCTAAAAGCATTCTTTGTTAGTACTCCCTCACCTCAATTTATGTGGACCAACTTTTCTAATCTAGTTTGTGTCAAAGAAATATCACCTTTCTATACCTTTCTATCATTAGAGATAACTTAATTTTAAAATTTTCCTTTTACTTTTAATAAAATATTTTATAACCACACAAATGACTAAGTTTGTTTTAGATCACAAATTTTAGATGTCTACTTTCTTTTAAAAGAAAACGTTGTTCGAAGTCAAACGATGCCACATAAATTGAGACGAAGGAGTAATAATTATCAGCTAATAAGACTTCTTCCTCGTTACTGCTAATACTACATAGTTGATAATCTGTTTTCTTTACAGGAAAACTTTATGTGTCAACAAAAAATAAAGTAATTACAAATTATTGGAGCTTCACCCAACAATTAATCACAAATTGAATCTCATATCAGTTCTACCCACTCAAAAAGCCATAATTGTTAATCATGTTATGCTCGAACATCTAAACTACAACAGGGTTTTATTTTATCTGAAATAAATCACAATGTACTAAAGATGCAAGATCAAATATCTCACCTTGAATGGAAAAAGTAGATTCGAACCGTCATTCCATTAATTATCAATTTAAAAACTATGTACAAGTATTAGTATAAATCATACTCTAGGCCAGGCTAGCTCCTAAAATGATGATTAATGATGAAGACAAATCAGTCAAACCAAGGTATTGTAAAAGTTTTCCCATCTAAACGTCATTGCTTTGCTCTTTGGCATATAGTTGAATGAATGAATTTCCAGAAACTGTTACTCATGTAACAGTTTCATGGTAAAAGAAATTGATTCAAGGTGGAATTTGAACAGCAGATTCACAACTACTTATAAACAAATGCAGCACAGAAACTGAAAATCACCAATAAATGACTACACGTATAACAATATTATGAGTACTTATACATCAAATATCTAACTTCTGCATTATGTCAAAACAACCAGTACCCATCTTCACTGGCAAACCTAAGCAAATTCTGGAGGATGGCGTCTCCATGTAGTCAGTCAAACCGTGAGAGGCTGCTTCGACGATGAATTTGGAAGCCGTTTCAAAAGACATCTTAAGGAATGGTGACAAAGACTCGGATATCCTTCCATGTCTGCTCATTGGCTGGTATCCACCCGTATGAGTCATGTAGTCAGCTATTAGGCTCAAATGTCGATAATCAACCTCAACCCCATATATTCCAAAAACTGTCTTAACCTCTCGTATGATTGCTGCTCGGGCAGCTTCAACTCCATATGTATTCAGTATAGCACGAATATTATTTGTGTATATTCGATTAACATCAAGATGATCTTGCATTTTCCAAAAGGTTCCAAAATCTATTCCAGCTGCTTTCAGGGCCCAATAAGCAGAATCAGCGACTTGGCTTTGTTTCTTTGTTTGCTTTTCATCCCAAATTACAGTATTTTCAGTTACTTCATACTTGACCATTCTGCATTGGTCGATTTTACCGGAGTTCTTAATATACACTTTCTTTGCAGTCTTCTGGGCAACCTGCATGCATTAGAAATTTAGATGTTATCTCAGGGCAGCATAAAGTAGAACTAGTAGTAAAGGTTCTAAATCTGACCCCGCAAATAAGGGGTATTGTGGACAATCAAATTTCAAGGCAAACAATTTAACATTAAGTTTAACTGAAGAATGACGATAGGGCAGATAGGCCTAGCAAAGTGTTCAATAAAAGTGCAGACTAAAGAAAAGATACATAAAAAGAAGGGGTACTAAAGAAAGACATTAAATTAACCCATTTTTATCCGGAGCCAACTGCAGCCTTCGAAACACGGTCCCATTATTCCCGAGTTTCAAAGGCTACAGTTAGACCTAAAGGGTTGGCTCCAGATAAATTTCTCGGTCTTCAACAAAAAGGACATTTTAATGTCTTTCTTTAGTAATTATTGAGAGAATAACAAAAATGGTTGAAGATTACCTGAGCTAGCAAGATATGAGGTTCATCGATGAATCTAAAGTGGACCTCGAAATGCAATCCCTCCACAGCAGTAAAGACGGACCTGTCTGAATCCTTTTTGCTATGTTTTTCCTTATTTTTCTTCTGTTTGATAGTCTTTTCGGTCTTCGACTTACTTGGTGTCTGCTCTTCATTGCCAGGGTCTCCAGTTTCCTCTTCTTCCTCCCTACTTCCAGTGTCATGCCCTTGATCAGGGTCCCCTTCTTCAACTTCCGCAGTGGTCTCAGCTTCATCTTCACAACTGTCCTCATAATCCATCTCATCCGTGGTTTGCCGTTTTCTTTTTTGTGCATCTGAACTAAGATCTTCGGTTCTTTCGTCCTCGGCTTCATCATCATCATCATCATCCAGCTTTTCCTCATCGTGTCTGGTACTGGAAGCATTTTCTTCCGTCTCATTTGAAGCCACCGATTCCGAGCTTGACTTGAAGTCCTTTATGCCATTAATTTTAGAGAGCAAGGCCAAATGGCTTTCTATTGCGTCCTCCAATTCCCTTTTGAACACATATTTTAGGGTATACTTGCAATCTTCTGATGACACAAATTCATGCTTTTTTAGCTTCACCGTGAGCTTGTAAAGTCGAGAAATTTTATTGTTGTGGATTGATAGTGGAAAAAGATTCACTTCCATACTCTCAATCACATCTGCAAGAGTGATCTTCTTCACTTCTGCCAAAAGAGACCGGGCATCATCCCTGAATATCACTTAAAACTTTTAGATTTTTCTGCAGCAGATTTCAAGAAAGTGTTGACAAGACAGATATACAGAATAATATCCATGAGAAAATGAAGCAAGTCTTTGGGTGTGTTGGTATGACGAAAGTCATTTTACATGGAAAATGTTGTCAATTGCTTTCTGGTGTTAGATAGGTGGGTGAAAAATCTTCCGAAAAAAATATATATATTAAAGATCAATAATAATATCAGCAAATTGGAGAGTGTTTCCGTGAAACTTTTGAGTTCTATAGATTATTCTATTCAAGCAAATAATGTGAAGGTAAAAGTTATGGAACATCCCTAAGTGAGGAAAGTCATTTTCCTCATTTTGATGGAATGTTTTCCATGGAAATGACTTTTGTTATACCAAACACCAAAAGATGACTATCTCACAGAAACCTGGAAGTCATTTTCCCTCATACCAAGCACACCCTTTACATTGTCAATGTGGAGTAGAGAACTATTAGCTCAAAGACCAATCCGAAGATACTCTCCCCATCGCCAAATAATAAATGAAATCATTGGGCCATTCAACTTACTTTGATTTCCAACCGAGGAAGGGGCACGTCATGATGGGAGTCTTAATCACATCAGAGGCAGTCATCAGAATCTCCTGAAGCCGTGGAATTCCAAGAGTGACATTCATTTCTCCACGACCAGCAAGATGAAAAGTGTTCAATCTGAAAGTGAGAACAACATTTAATACATTAATTTGTTTAATACATTACTATGTCCCAACAAGATTTGTTATCAACGAAGTCCTGGAGATGGAACATTCAACATTTTCTAATTCCCCCTCACTTTACCTTGTGAATCCATCTTTTAAACCAATTTTCACCAGAATTCATTCGCCATCAGCAGTAATTTTGGACAAAATGTCAAATGTTGCCATTTATTTGCAAGCGAAAGAATTAGTATGGCTCATTGGAGTTTTCAAAAGAGAAGAAAAATTGATTTGCAGAAATGAACGACTAAATAACCACATTACTCCATTATTTTACTATTTGCCTTCCTCCAGCTCTGTCTGTGGTTTATTTACTTGAGCAGTAAAAACAAATTATTCAGTTATCTATAATAATCATACAGCTTCTAAAAGCAACGTACACATTTGTACCGGTGGTTTATAAAGATCCTACCCGGTTTCCCTCCGTCGCACTTGCTACTTCAATTTACTTTCTTGTGCGAGTAATTTTAAAACAGGACTGTTTAAAGATTGGACTACACCTTCTTTCATGTTCCAGATAAAAGTAGTCCGTCTGTTTCTATTGTATCTTAGTTTAACGGGGCATGGAGTTTAAAAAGGAAGACTTTTGAATCTTGTGATCTTAAAATAAAGATGTGTAATGTGACAAAATAACCTTTAAATCTAGTAGTCTGAAACAAGTCATGTGGGATAGATAGAATGAAAGAGTTACAATATAATAGTGACATTCTTTTTCAAAGAGATTAAAGAAAAAGTAGGACATACAAATTGAAACGCGGGGAGTAATTGAAGTAGAAATACAGTATCATAGGTATGCTACAAGAGCACAATATTGGAGCAAAAAGCCTAAAATTCAAGCATTGATCATTCCAGTAACATCAGAGGCCGATCTATGATTTAAAGTTTATGAGTTAGGAGTTCCAACCTTTTTGAGTTTTTGGGTATTAATAATTTATACATATTAATTGAATTTTTTTTAAGACAAATACAGGGTTTGGGGCTAAAGATACCGGGTTATGCCAAACCCGTATTGTCAACTCTACATCAGCCCCTAAGAAACATGACATTTTGATTTGAAGACCTTATTTCAACTTCTCTTTACATCATATTTGGTTAACATTTCGGTTAGGTGATATCATATTCCATTCCTATTTCGATCTCATCATGGTTCAAAAGTACTTAATAAAACAAAGTAAATAATCTACTTAGAGAATAACAAGAAGTATATTGTCTTACGTCATTTGGGTTGATGGTTCACCAACTGACTGACCAGCAAGGACACCAACCGGCTCTCCTGAATCGGCGAGACTTGAGAGGTATTTTTGTTCCACTAATTGTAGAAAGTCCGCCTCCTCCTCTTTCAGTTGCTTTAATATCTCTTCCTTTTTCACTTGCTTCTCTAGTTTCTTCTCTAACTTTTTCGCTTTGTTTTCCCAGAAGTGCTTCACTTTTTCTTCCAAGCCATCAGGCAACTTCTCAATATATGAGTTGAGCTTGCGTCCATGACACAACTTTTGGCAGATGGTTTCTTGATTCTATACAACAATGAATACATAAACGAGTCATTTAATATTTCTCTCAGCAGAAAAGAGACACAGAGGATACACTTGCGAAAATAAAAAAGTAATGAAAAAGTAACAAAAATGAAAAACACCGAGCATCAGTCTGGGGACACACGAATATTAAGGAAATTATGGTGTAATAAGCACAATGTTAAATTTTGTATTATTTCTTTACACAACCAATGGAAAACTTCAATCGCTACATGCTAAATACACAATTCCTCTCAACAATTACGCTGTTCCATTTTGTATGGAAAAAAAAGAAAGACTACATAGCATACCAAAAGAACCCTAAGAACTTATGTTTTTTTAACATGACATTTGTATGGCTATAAGCTAAGTTACTCGGACTCGCCTAAAATGTCGTCGGGTGCATGTCGGATCCTTCAAAAGTAGTGTATTTTCGGAGGATCCGACATGGGTGCGGCAACACTTTCAAAGAGTCCGAGCAACTTAGGCTATAAGAACACGTCATTAATAGTTCTCATTAATTTTTGAAATAGAATGGAAAGGAAAGAGTGTCAAATAAACTGGAATAGAGAGAGAGTACCACCTTCTAAATGAGCCACATCAGTTTGTATTTATCCTCTCTTGATTTCACCCTTGCAACTTTACTTGAATATCTTAGGTAACTTTATATATGCCTTTTTTAATAAATGTCAAACATCTTCTATTTCCAACTCATCGAATAAAGAGATTAACTCAAGTAAGTCCTTTTAAGTTTCATATGCGAACTCTACCGTTGCATAAAGAAAAAATTCCAAAAACAAAAATCTTTCTTTCAAGGTAATGACTAAAATTTCTAACTTGAGGACTTAGATTTCATAATATCAAGATACCATACATAATTTGCCTTTTGATAAATAATGTTATAATACACAGCATCTGACATGTATATGACATCAAGTCAATACATTGAATCAAAAGTACGATGAGTCCATAGTAAAGTTCATAAACTACACTCCCTCCACTACAATTTATGTTTCTTACTTCCCTTTTTAGCCTCTATCAAAACTTTCTAAATCTAGTAGTAACTCTTTAATACCAACATCCTACATGTCATGCTTAAGACCAAAAATATTTAAGGGCATTGTGGTAATTAGCGTATACTTAGTTTAAGATCACCAAGATTCAAAGTATCCATTAATTTCTTCAACTTTGTATCCAGTCAAACTAAGACACATAAATTGAAGGGGGGTGGGGAGTATAGTGGAACATTTTTCAGATATATGTATGGAAGATCTTACACAACCAAGCACACGTTTTACTAACTGTAGTTAATAGTCAATAAAGGAATATGAGATCCAGGCCTTACATCTTTCAGTGCTTTGAAGTTTTTGAGAAAACTTGTTCGCTGTACATCAATACCATCTTCTCCATAATAAAATTGGATAATTGAACCATCTGCGTCACGAACAGTATAATCATAACAGACTTTAAGAGATTCCAGGTTTTTTATCAAACACCTTTGTAGATATCCACTGCGAGATGTTTTGACAGCAGTGTCAACTAATCTGCGTAAACCAGGGCCAATAGTCAGGAAAGTAAATGCAAATATGATCAACAGAACAGTGAACAAATCATAAAGATTAATGCTTGAAAAGGGATTTACATGTAGAATTTAACACTCAGCAGTTTTGAAAAAGGTTAGACTCCCATTGAGAGAGCGCAGCGGGAGAGAGTGTGTGTGGGTGTGTGTGAGCGAGAGTACGAGTATATATATAAAAATATATATAGACACATATACCCTTAACATGGGAGTTGATCCAAATTTTATGTACAGTTCATTTATAAGGATACTTTTCAGTTCAACTACGCTAATTTGCTCGTTAGACTGATCTTCCTATTGAACTTTAGTCAGCTTGTTGCAGCAGAGGAATATTGGGCTGGGCCTTTATCCTGACTCCCCCTGCCATCTGTACAAAAAGGTCAGGTTTCCTCTTCTTAAATTACATGTCCTAGCATAAGCTCCCTTTCAAATGAGAGCCTGAGTATCCAACGGCTGTGCATTTCTTTTGATGACCAACAAAACTGTCTAAACTACAGCCTTCAAAACTCGGAGATGATGGGCATGTCCTTATACCCTTCGCCACTTAAATACCGGACTTAATTCGGTTGGCCAGGGCTCGAACTAGTGACCTAAAGACACAACTTCCTAAACCTTTTGCAAATTTAGCGAACTCCTGGGGTGCTGCAATGGCTACAGTTTTCCTTACCCAAATGAGTAGAAGTCGGTATGACAAAACCAAGAG
>NC_081349.1:44745631-44805075 GCF_029784015.1 Lycium ferocissimum
AACCATACAGTTGTTTACATAAGCTCCTAAATTGATTAAGGAATTCTGCAACATGGTAACGTGCATCCCAAGACCACAGATTTAAGTTTATATAACATTTTATTAAAACCGATCACTGTTTTAAGCACAAGAAGAAACTATTACATGGTAGTAGCCAAAAGAAATAATGTTTGACAACTTAAACAATACGGCAGCTGCACAGCAACAAATCACCTTTACCATTTTTTTGGACAAGCAAAAATGTCACCGTTACTTTTCCAAGCTTCTTTTAAGGTTCAAAATCAGGTTTCATAGATAATGATTTTGGAAACCACCAAACATTATAAAGCCATGCTTCAAGAGTTTCCACCTCATAGAAAGTATGAGCAGACATGATAATTTATTATTCTCGTACTCATTCTTTCACTTCCCAAAATTACCAAACACGTAAGCAGGATGTTTCAGAGACAATTAAAAGGAACTGATAATTTGTCAAGGTTTAAATATAAGCAACAAATAGTCAGCTTGCATGTCATGAAATTCTTTTAAAACAATAATATGAGACAGCAACAGAGCACCACCTTTAAATTATGAGTGCTATCAACTATCCCATAATTAAATAGAAAAATTCCAAAAGATATACCAACTTACCGTACTCCCCTTTGCCCCAGTAATTGTCATAAGGGCAATGCAGTTTCGAGGGAAACGTTTCAACAATCCTTTCAGCAGCAACTCTTTATTAAATTGTGAGCCTTTATTCACCAATTTATTTTTCATTTTCATGTCTAAGGTTGCTGTAGCAGCTTCTTTATTGCTGCTTATGGCTTTTTCAATTTCTAGTTGGAGCTCCAAAGGGCCTGACATAAAAGGCAATATTTTTCCCATCAGTTGCCCGACACAATCCTTAGCCTAATGAAGATAGAATTAACACTGAAAAACCTCATGACATAACATACCTATTTCTCCCCTCTTGAACTTCACAAAATCACAATGAGCCTCTTCACCAACATCCTCTCCTTCAAGTTCCTCCTTCCTTCGAATATCGTAATGTGGTAAGATGACAAGATCATCAATACCACAAGTGAAGCCATGAAACTGAAGAGAACGAGTAAATTTTGATGAAAGATTTCATCAAGAAACCAAACGTATCAGGAGAAAGAAATAACTAAACACAAGATAGCGAACCTGCAAGAAAATAGTAAATAAACGACTCAGAGCAGAAAGTAAAATGCCTGCTTTGTTGGACCCATAAAGCTCCTGAATCGTGTGAACTAACCCAAACTTTCCAAACTGAGCCTTGTCGATTACACCACGCACAAGCTCATTTTTCCAAATTAGGAATTTATTTTCAGCAGTTCTATCTTCTTCTTCTTCTTCTCTTGACTGATACTCAGCTAGGCGACTCTGGCTCAGGAAATACGGATATGGAATTTTCCCTTTGTTTTTCACGGTACAAGGTGCACAGCCCTTTGTCAGATGATTCAGTAAAGCAGTGATGACCTACAAACGCAGAGCTAAATTGGTCAGTTCTCTATGTAGTTGACCTTTATGATTACTCTAACATCTCGTTCAAGATCTGAAAATGCAATGCATAGTGAGCTAGTTTTTGCTAGTCTGCACCTGCTTCCCTGTCCAAAGAGGCTTTGGTTTCCACACAGCAGGCAAGATAGTCTCTACAAAACCTTCAGAATCTATTACAGGAACTTTATTTAAATGATTTCCGGAAGTTAAACCGGGCCCAGCAGCAAACATGCCAGACCCGTACAGAAGCTGGTTAAACTCCTCAAGGGTCAAAAATGTATTCTTCATGGTAAGAAGCACTGCACCTACAATATGATCCTGGAGAAAGTGAATACGAGAAAAAATTATCAGTTAGAAATTCTGATCAAACACATAACAAGATTGGATCACAAAAAGTTGTTCAATTTGGTTTTTCCAACCTGAATAAGGCCTCTAACAGTATCTCCCTTGGTCGGAACAATGTACTGTTCATTTGCATTTACAATGTTATATGCTTCGGCACGAGAAATTTCATCTTGTGGAAAGTGGACATTCATTTCATCACCGTCAAAATCTGCATTATAGGTACTGCAACAAATACAGATTGTTATTCCCGCGTAGAACTTTTGTAGCATTACATACATGGGAAAAAACAAATAGAGAATTCCAACCTGCAATTAGCATAGTGCATGCGAAGTGTTTTCTCCCCTTTCAATATGCGGACAACATGAGCCATTATACTGGGCTTGTGAAGGGTAGGCTGTCATCAGATTTTTTCCAGTTAGACCATTGTGCAGCTATGAACGAGTAGCAAGACAACACAAAGCAGTTTATGGATACACATTCCATTGATCACTGTCGTGAAATATTTTATTTAAGCAGGTGAAGCACCAAACAAACTATTATACACCAAAAACTAGAACCAGCTCACTTTTGCACGACACAGTTATGGATACACATTCCATTGGTCACTATCATAAATATTTTGTTATGCAAGTGAAGTGGCAGAGAAGAGCCAACAAGAGACAGATAGGTGAAGCGAGAAATGAACAAAAGAACATAAAAAGTAAAAAAAAATGAATGAATGGGAAAAAAGGAGAAAGATCACATTTTTGTTTAAAATTTGCTTCTTTTGTGCTTTGAATAATTAAAAGCTTAGATACCATTATCTTTAATGAGCTAACTTGCTGACATTGTTCCATTGCATCTAACCCCAGGCAATCACATAGTTATCTACATCAAATATGATATGCTTGTGTGATCCATCCTATAGATAGCAAAAGTTAAAGTGGAATATCCATTAGAACTTCTTTTTCCTTAATTACATCACATCATAGTTGCCAAGGATTAGTCTGTTACCCCCTCTGTTTCAACTTATGTGTCTTACTTTCCTTTTAGTCCATTTAAAAAAGAATGTCACTTTGTATATCCACTAAGTTTCTAACTCCAGCATTTCCATTTTACCTTAAATGATAAAGGGGTATTTTTGGTCTGTTTTACACATTTAGTTTAAGATCACAGATTCAAAAGTCTTATTGACATTCTTAAAATCTGTGCCCCCAATCAAATTAGGGTAAAATTCGAAATAACCACTTTTCTAATTGAAATATAGCCACTGTCCCGAAGGTTGCAACTTCTACAGTGAAACTCCATGACAGTTTTCACTTTTAGAAGTTGCAACCTCCAGGACAATGAAATAGAGGGAGTAGAGGGCAGTTAATTTGACAATAGTATTTACACCCCCAGAATGAAGCATGAAATACTGCATACAACCAGCTCTGCAGACTGAAGCAAAAAGTTCTACCTGTCGATTCACAAGAACAATATCCCCATCTTGTAAGTGCCGATAAACAACTTTGCCTTCAAATTCAAACTCATTGTCCCTCCCAGATTGAGTCACTGCTCCCCTGGAAGAAGGCAATTTTCTAGATATTGCTTTACGCAAGTCTATACCTGGTGGCAGTTTCACGATAGATATTCTATCAGCAACAGAGACAGCCCCAGGAAGGGTTTCAGGTCCATTGAGAATAGCATCTCTCATTTTGAAAGCATTCCAAGGAGTCAACCTCTGACGAAAGAATGAGATAATTAGCACAGAACAAGCAAGTACAGGAGATGCTAAAAGTTAGGCATTCAGCTCGAATATAAAAACAAGATGTGTAGAATACTTTTCTACCCTTCTCCCTCTTTTGTCATTGTTTTTCCCGTTAACTTGCCATGTCAGGTAACTAATATAGCCAAACTATACTCCGTAAATAAGCCTGGGTATTGAATATAACAGGGAAATAGTTTCTCTAACAGGTTTATTGTTCAACCCATGTAAATCGAATAAGGAATCCCATACAAATCGTAGAATATAGCCAATTTGAACTCCATTTTGTGAGCATAGAAGTTGAAACTTGCTTTTCTTGTTCTATTTTAATTTCTAGATAGGTAAGAAACAGCAGAAGAATTCCAAAATAAGTAAATTTAGCATCTTCACCCATACCTCAGGATAGGTTAGCCTTAAAGCAAAATATGGTGGAATCCCAATTTCATTGACAGACAAATAAGGGTCCGGAGATATAACTGATCGGCAGGCAAAATTGACTCTCTTCCCCATCATTTTCTGGCGGAAGATACCTTCTTTCTTTTCCAACAATTGGCATATGCCCGTACCAACATCTTTTTGACCTGGACCTGCCATTTAATATAGATAAAGCAGCTAATCAGCCCAAAAAAATGATTGCAATCTGACAACCAGAACCGCGGAAAAGACTTAATCGCCCCAATGTGCCATTTTCAGCAATGGAAACTCAAACCACAACTCAGCTCCAATAGCAAATAAACACCATAACACCATGACGTTACAACATTGCATAGAAAATTAGATGTTGCAAGGAACATGCATAAACCCCTGATTTCCTTAGAAATTACATACTGTTGAAATAACATACCGCACCTCATACATGCAAGTGTACAGAAAAATAAACCACCTAAATTCAGACAAAACTGAGATTCTTAGCTGCAATCAAGTTTCAAGCCCGTTCCTACCTTGACAGTAGAAGACCTATAAACAAAAAATATGCATTCTAAAGCTTAAATTTTTAGATAAATTTGTAATGTAATCCAATATGATAGAATCAAGTCTCACCGTCACCATTAGCAAGATATATTTTACATACTTTATAAAAGAAAAATAATTCAAACTCGCACATAAGGGGGCGTGTTGAAGACCTAAAATAAATCAGTAGAAGTGTGGGACATCTCAATTTAAGCTTTTAATGAGATGGTCACATAGATGAACACGGATGGATGATCCACAACCTGCAATTTTGCAGGATAATTCAGGATATGCTATAGTTCCCCTAATTGCATCACTTAAGGTGCCTAAAAATTGCAAACCCGTTTCTCCTCATCCAACCTACAAATGGCCGCCAGATCTGTCAGAACCAATTCCTGATATGTTTGGGTAAGATATCTGTTTTACTAATCCTTACATAATCTTGGGAATAGTCGGGTAAAAGAAGAAGTACCGAGTAACTTCGGCATGTGACAAGTGTGTACATATACTCAGATCGGTATATGTCATATTCACTATTTTAAAAATGAGAACTGAAGCACGCACTTCTTTAAGGTTAAATGCACAATTTATAGAAATTCAAAGAGTACCATAAATTTATACATTTTAGTACGATAATAATCATTTCAATCAAAGAAATAATTTCAGCATCTCATAAAGGATAATGATGATATTAATCCAATTTCTCAAAGTTGAGATTCAAAGAATTGATCGTTTTCGCTGGGACCACTTTGCACATAATTTTGAAGTGTACATTTATCTAAAGCGCACGGCATCGTCCATGAAGCTATGACCCCTTGCTTTGCATTGCTCCATCCCATTAAGCAATGGCAATTAATAATACAGTTTACAAGTAGCATTGGTAACAAAAGAGAGGAATTAACTCACCAGCAGCTGTTTTGCTATCAAACAGCACATTTACAGATTGTTGAAGATCCATCAAGCGGCTAATGATCTTAGACCCTCCAGCCCGGTTCATATGAGCATTTCCCAAAGCTATATTTGACTGTAGGACCTTGCCAAGAAGAACTGTATGTGGATGCTCCATAACCTGAAGAAACATCAAATCTGAAATGTAAGAAAGTGAGGAATATAAAGATAGGATGAGAAAATTTCACAAACTTGTACCTCTGTGGCTTCAAATGTTATGTAAACCTCTTTTCTTTTGTATTTAGTGTATCAAAATTATTGAAACTAAAAGGAGGACAAGTTTTGAAACAGCCTTTGTACCTTCACAAGGCAGGGGTAACGCTGCGTACACACCACCCTCCCCAGACCCCACTTGTGGTATTACACTGGGTATGTTGTTGTTGTTGTCAAAGGAGGACAAGTTTTTCCTCGATGTGTTAGCTTTATGTTTCCTTTATTTTGTGTACTTGAACCAAAACATAGTATGCACACGATCAAAAACCCTTAATCGATTGCCTCCTCAACCCTTTAAAAGTGAGCTATAACTTTGAAATGGAAGAGACAATGCTTGATACAAGGAAAAAGGAGAAGAGATATGGTAATGTGCAAACACCGAAAAAGCATGAACACGTGTCATGGGCATTCCTGTTAAGTACATAGAGAGAAACTGGTTCTTTAATTATCGGTGCTCCAGAAGGAATTTTGTGGCACAAAGAGTATTAAGACAAAGGGTACCCTCGTTCACCCACTTTCTTCATTCTAGTCATGGAAGGATTCAACATATTAATGGCTAAAACCATCCAATTCAGAATGAGTTGAGGGAGATGGGGAAAAATGACGTAAACTTAGATGATGCCAGTTTACTTCCATAAATAGAAACATAAAGCTCCAGCTAAACATCTGCAGTATCCATTCAAAGTAGCAGAAAAGACAAGCAATATTCAAAGATTCTGAAATATTAATTTAATTACTGCTGCTCAAGTACAGGATAAAGAGAGATCCAAGTAACTACGAGATAAAGACCTAATGTCAAATATCTTTTTTTTAAATCTGTGCACATCATAGCAATATCAACCAAATAAGTAGACATAGTATACACAATATGTGCAATTGACAAAAGTAGATGCCCGAATAATCTCCAAAAAAGATTCGCCAGTCAAGTGATCTAATAGTGTATGTTCATTATTAACCTACAATTATAGTAGAAAATGTATGCGAGAACAATTGGACTATCATATACAGTTTACGACAATCATACACAAGTTTGAAGGACACCCAACAGGTTCTTAGTGTCACTGAAAAGAGAAAAGCAAAATGCTTACCGAATTACCCCCTTTGGCTGGAGGACGGAACTTGATCGGTGGTACAAGAATGGAGTCCAAAAAGAACATGGAGGGTCCAGCCACCTTGTCAGGTGCATCACGGTGAAAACCCTGAATATCACAGAAGAACTCACAAAGACGAGCTTCATTTTCCCATAAATCCTTTATAATATTTCTGACCTGTCAATTATAACCTAAAAATGTTGATAAACAGAACTCCAAATCTATATAGCAACTAAGATATTATTTTATTGAAGGAATAGCAACTAAGATATAATTATCATTCGAGGCCAATGACTGTAACTAGATATATTAGAGGAACACACCTAGAATACATCCAAGGTATGTTTTGTGTCACGGGAGTCATTTTTCATGGAAAATGTTCTCCCAGAAAAATATTCTGGTATTTGGTTGGCGAGTGGAAATTTTTCCAGGAAAAAACTATATATTAAAGATTAATAATACTGACAGTGTTTTGATGAAAGTTTCAAGTACTCTAGATTAATAATAATGCCTCAGTGTTAACTCAAACAAGTAATATGAACTTAAGATTTAGGATAATTGTAAGGACAATGACTTCCCAAAAAGAGGAAAGTCATTTTTCCCTTTTGATGAAAACATTTTTCCCTTTTGATGAAAAATGGCTTCCATCATACCAAACACCAGAAAATGACTTCCGTAAGAAAACATTTTCATGAAGTCATCTTCCTTCAGACCAAACACACCCGTAAGCTACAAGCTTATGGCAGAAGCCATACCAGAGAAGGTAACTGAGCTAATGACAATAAGTCTTTCTGTTGCT
Source organism: Lycium ferocissimum (assembly GCF_029784015.1). Taxonomy (NCBI): domain Eukaryota; kingdom Viridiplantae; phylum Streptophyta; class Magnoliopsida; order Solanales; family Solanaceae; genus Lycium; species Lycium ferocissimum. Next base: position 44,753,205 of record NC_081349.1, read on the forward strand.
TAATCACACCAGACTGGTCAACCCCATGCCTCCCACTAGCCATAGAATTTTCTAATCCATCGGAGGAAGCCTCATATAAGCTGGTTTCAGCTTCCCCTAATAGCTCAGTGGCATTTAACACCTCAGGGGAAGGATTTTCCTCACTTCCACCGCCGTACCGCAGATTGAACTTCTGATCTTTTATAAAATTTTCCTTGATTTCCGTACTTGAGGTATCCTACAAAAAATTACAAATAGAGCAGAAAGCAGCAGTTTAATACTTCACAACTGCAAGATAATCTCTATGCCTGTAAAAGTAGTGTGTCATTTGATTCATTAAAACATTTAACAAAGAGATCACAAATCAAAGCTACTAATTGACAAACACCAGAATTTAACAGAAGATGCTGAGGATAGTACTTCAATAGTTTAAAATAAAAAATAAAGTACAATGAAGTTGGAAAAGAATTGATAAGAGTATATAGCAGCAACGATTAAATAGCCACAATTTAAAAATGTTAATAACAAAAGTTATTCAAATAGAGAATGTTAAGTTGTACATGGACCACATGGTACAGGAAGCCGCAATGGAAACATGAAGAATGGCAAAAGCAATACTTAGATATAAATTATGCAAAACAAACTGAGAAGAAGAACAGTTGATAAGCTATTCTAAACGCGCTTCTTTAACAATTGACCACGCTTTTTTGTAGTTTTGGAGGGAAGTGTGGGTTGGGAGGGAGGCTACTTAATATATGTGAATCTGTCATAGCTTATACTAGGGAAAAATTACATGCAAGGTAACCTAGAAACCAACGTCATCCAAAGGGGAAAAAGGGATATGGTATTCTTCTGCAGATGAAAAGCTACAAACTACAGATTTGCAAAATATACCTAAATGTTGGATTTGTTTCAAAGTATTGAATGATATGGAAAACTACTTTTTAGAAAATGCTATGTCAAGCTCTGACAAAAATTATCTATTCTATAAAACAATCAATACACATTCGGTATAATCAGTAGGTGAATACAACATGATGTCCATCTAAATCTGAACAATGCATATTATTAAAGGGAATTTTAATAACGCATTGAAGGCGCTAGAGACATACCATATGAAATCGTCCAAAACTAGGTTTGGTGATCTTTGGATTTTTTGCCTTACAGTTGCTACATTTCTTAGATTTTGTCTTGAGAATTCCATCGATAACTGCCATGGCTTCAGTGAACTGGAAATTGTCCCAACATGACCTTTTATTGTACTCAGAACGATCTTGCAAATTCAAGTCATCTATTGTATATGACATATGACTCCCTTCGCTTTCTTCCTGATCAGTTGAATTATCAGAAGAGATGACATTTTTGGCCCCAATAACATCACCTTTTAGGATTGACTCTAATTCAGAGACGCACTTTTCAACCTAACTCAGGAAACAAATGTAGAGTATTAGTAAGGAAAAGAATATATGGTAAGTTAGTAACACAAGTGCTAGAGAAAAGAAATAATAATCCTTTCACAAAGAAAATTACCTCTTCTCTTGGTGCCCTAAAATGCAAGCAATAAAAGCATGTTCTTTGCAGAAGATTGTAAAGCATATTGAAAAGCAGGGGATTGTAGACTGGCGAAACAAGTTCAATATGACCACAGTGACCAGGGCAGTGACGTGAACGTTGGCCACATGATTTACATCTGAACGGGTCATTACATAACAAAATCAACAGAAAGACCTAACGAAGAAAATGTATCCAACAGAACGAGAAGAAATTAAACATAATAAGCCACAAACATTTTTAGAATGGTAACAGTACCATAAATAAAACAGCATTGAGGCAATGCTGAGGCCATTTACAGATTTAGAAAAACAAAAACAACAAAATGAACCCCAAAACAAAACACCTATTGTATTCTATAATGAGTCTAAAGTTACTCATGGATTCTGCATCTTCCACAAAACTATACCTATAGTCACGTGTTTATATTTTTCTCAAATATATTAACCTAAGCAAAAGACAAACAATACTATAAATATCAAATTCAAAACATTGCACCTCACTTACAGAAATTACGCTTGCCATCAAGTTTGGGTTTCCGTAGAAAGAAATATACTTCTTAAATTATGATGCCAAAAACAGGTGTATATATAAAAGATGTTGGGCATACAAGACACTCTAATCAGTGCGGAGTTCATGAATGCAATAGTAAATATACTTTAGAGGATAAGAAGGCCCCAATTGCATAGTATTACACATGAAAAAATATGCACTAAGGAACTATAAGAGGAAGAACTTGAAAGTTTTGGTTATGGTGAAAAGCATGTGGATGGGTACTTGGAAGAAAATTTTGATTACTTCCCAGCCTATCCCAGTCGAAGTTTAAGCTATTGAATCCCTTTGACATAAAGAGGTGATTAGTGTAGCGGTAAGGGGTTTAAAAGTTGCTTGTCATAGTTCAAATCTCAACAATGAAATTCTAGCTTTTTGAAATCCCCTTTTATTATCTTCTGGCTTCGCCATCGAAGAGGCCATTGCAACGATAATTTCTATCTTACAGCAACCATCAACCAGCGGCGGAGCCAGGATTTCACCTTTACGGGTTCTGAAATTTAGATCGGCGATTTCAAGTGCTAATAATTGAGTTCTAAATTTCATATTTGTACACATATTTAATGAATTTTCTTACACAAATAGAATGTTTGGGTAAAAGTTAGTGCGCTCGGCCGAACCTATATATGGGCTTCTACCTCCACCCCTGTCATCAACCGTTGAAGCATGCATTCAAATATATACATAATTCAATTTACTTATCCTAAAAAAGTCATCATACGATTAAATATAACAATAATACGATAGTTCTTTCATCTAATCATAGCTATACATAATCGAATAGTCCATAACATGTATGCACAAATTACAAAAGAAAAAAAAAAACTTACTGAGAATTATCATCAAGGGAACCCATAGCCGGGTCATAAAGCCCACCAGGAACGGGCTGCCCTATCGTATCGAGCAAATTAGGGTTTGTAACTTTAACAACACTATGCTTATGAACTTCTTCATTTGTCATGAAACTGAAGTGAACTGCCTCAACGGTCTCTGTTGCACCCTATTATCAGCAGCAATCATTTTTTGTTAAAAAAAAACAATAAAATAAAATGCAACCAGGTCACATCAACAAAAACAAAAACAAAAACAAGAAAAGAGTTAATGGTCAAAAACACACACTGAACTATCACTTTTTCGCGAGTTTCACACCCTAACTATCCGTTGTTCCCTTTTCTTGCCTGAACTATCACCATCTTTCCCGTTTCTTATCTGAACTATCACCGTCTATGTATTAAAACACATCTCGAAACCGATTAGGCTAATTATCAGTTGTTCTCTTTCCTATCTGAACTATCACCCTCTATGTATTATTACGCCAATTATCAGTTGTTCTCTTTTCCTACCTAAACTATCACTATCTACTCAACACCTCCTCGAAGCTGTTTAGGTCAATTATCAGTTGTTCTGAACTATGTGTTTTAATACAGATGTTAATATTTTAGGTAAGAAAAAGGAACAACCATAGTTTGGATGTGATCACGAAAAAGTGATCATGAGTATGTGTTTTTCACCATTAACTCATAAAAAAAGACGTACCTGAATCATCTTGAAAAGTTGAAGAGCTGTTTTTTGCTCTTCTGTATAGTTTGGAGGTTGTGAAAAATTATTTTGAAGAAGTTTACTACTACAAAACTTTGTCACGTTAATAATGTGTGACAGGAAAATAGTTAATGGACAGAATTGTATCAAAATTTCAGGCAAAATCTGCAAACAAAGGGTATAAGAAGATCAAAAGAAAAATATGCAAGAAGCATATAGTAGTGAAATATAATATCTAATAACAAAGTCGGCAATTCAAGTTTTTGTTGAGAGAAAGAACAAGAGTTTTTCTTCTGTTTCTGTTGGGATTGACAAGGTAACAAACAGGGCCTAACGGTTTGAGGAGGGTTTTGTGCTTTATGTAACTTTTTTATTTATTTATTTGCACTTTAGTCCTTAGACTAATAAATTACTCCCTCCGTTTATTTTTACTTGTCCACTATAGACCTGGCACTACCTTTAAGAAATAATAAATAAAGTGCATATTTTACGATAATATCTGTATTAATTGGTGTATGACCGTTTAGTAAATTTGAAAAATGATTTGAAATGAGTAATTAATGCTAGAGGTAAAACAGGAAAAATAAATTATTTATTTCTTGATATGTGAAAGTGGACAAGTAAAAATGAAAAATTACTTTTTGAATAGAGAACTAAAAGTGAATGGAAAGCATCCCGCTTTAGTAGAGCTCAAAAAAAGATCTCACCCTAAGGAATGTGATATAGATAGCTTATCCTAGCGAATGTCAATTATACTAATGTGTGTATATATGTTATATTAACATTACTGTTAATATATTAATATATTATTAAATATTAAATCTCATCTTATCTTATCTTAAATTTTAAAAAGCATGAAGGCCCTTAGAGAAATATCGTTTGCCTTTTTTACCCTTTAAAAGTAGATTTCACACTAGACAAAATTGTACTTAAATTATTTTGGACTTTAGAATTAACTGAAAGTTTGGCTATTAAATCTTTTTCTAATCTATAGCTATATCTATATCTATCTATATATAATATAAAGTTAGGCATAGACAAGTTGATGTGGCACCTCTTTTTGGCCACCATTCCTATTTATCTTTTTTCTCATTTTTTTGACATTTTCTCCTATTTTTCTCAATTATTCTATTTTTAAAAATCTTTTCTATCTCTAATTAATATAAACTGAATAATTAATACATATTTATGATTATGCTTTTTAATCTTCTTCATCTTTTTTCTCATTTCAACAGTTCATGGTCAACAATTATTTAATCCCAATTAAGCATATCAATTAATGCACCTTAATGTTTATGATTTTTAATCTCCTTCCGGATTTGTTGGTGCTGCTCAAATTGTCCATTCATATGCCATATGGTACTTCAGTTTTGTAGTGGTAAGCTTATGCCTAAAAGTCTAAAAAATTTCCATTTTTTTGTTTCTCTCTCTCTCTCTCTCTCTGTGTGTATATTGTGTATGGTAAAGTATATGTAGTTTATAGATTGTTTGATCCGTCTTCAATCTATTTTATAGGTGTGAACAATGAGAAGTTGTGAGAGTAACGAAGAGTAATAATAGATGAAAAGAGTAAAGGTTCAACTGTATGGGTCACAAAGTTTTTCTCACACAATTGTTGAGATATACTCTAAATATTGTTGAGTTTTTAACAAATTTCTCTCTTTATCTTTACTTTTAGTTTTCTTTAGCAATAAAATTTTAACTTTTTATATTATATGAAAGTAGACCAATTGACTTTGCTATGATATATATAGACCAAATGACTTTGCTATGATATATATATATATATATATATATATATATGATCTGTAGATGTATCTTTTATGCGCTCCCACGGATTATTAAATTTGACTGTGCGAGGTTTTGTGACATGCTATACAACAATCCTTCCGATGTCAATTTGAAGAGATTTTCTCCTTTATGTTCAAAATATTCAGGCCGTCATGAATGGATATAGCTAATAACACATGTAAGCACTCCTTGTATTTGACTCCTGTAATTCAGAAGGTATACTATCTCATTGCATATTTTTACTCTTGCGAAATTTTTTTAGTTTCAAATATTTGAATCTTTTTTCGTTTTATTTCGTTAGCCTTTTTTCTTTTAATTTTGTTGAATGTTCTGAATATTAATGGCATGTACAAGATATAGATCTAAAGTGAATTATATCAAGGGCTATGGTACATTTATCCTCATTCTTATGCTTATGTTGACGACTTTTATTCCATTGTGATGATTGTTAAAAAAAAGGGTCTTTGACATATATATACATCTTAAGGAGAAATATTTACGAAACGTGACGATAGTTTTATATTTACAAAACATAACATTACAAATCCTATACAAAACATGCTTTATATTTAAAAAAAAAAAAAAATTAAATTATTTTTTATTTTTTAAAAATCATTTTTTTTAAAAATATTTTTTTATTTTTTTTAAAAAATATTTTTTTAAAATTTATTTTTATTTTTTAAAAAAATTAATATTTTTTTTTTTGCTCAAAAACTTATGTATGAAAGTTGTATGAAATGTGTATATCTCGCTCATAGACTTAAAAAGATTGCTCAAAATTTAGTGTATGAAAAATGTATGAAATGTGTATATCTCGTTCAAGGCTTAAAAAATCCGCTCAAAATTGTGTGTATGAAAACAATATGAAATTTGTATCTTGCTCATGTCTTAAAATTTCGCTCACATTTTCATGTATAAAGTTCATGTTAGATTTACGTAAAATTAATACAACTACAACAACATTGTATATAACTTTGATACAACATTCAAGACTTAAAATAATCGCTCAAATTTTTGTGTATGAAATGTGTATATCTTGCTCAAGGCTTAAAAAGTTCGCTCAAATTTTATTATGAAGAACGTATGAAATGTGTATATCTTGATCAAGGCTTAAACATTATGCTTAAAATTTTATGCATGAGAATGGTATGAAATGTGTATATCTTCCTCATTAGAATTTCATTCACATTGTTTGTATATAAATTTCATATTAGGTTTCGGAAAATTAATACAACTACAACAACATTGTAACAATTTTCATACAATATTCAAGGCTTAAAGTTTTCGCTCAAAATTTTGTATATGAAAATTATATTAAAAATTTTGCTCACACATATTTCATACAACTTTCATACATAGAAATATGAGGTAATTTTTAAGCCATTGAGCAAAAAAAAATAAATTAATATTTAAAAAATATATATAAAAATTATTTTTTAAAAAATAAAAATATTTTTTTAAAAAAAAATATTTTTTTTATAAAAAATATATATATTTTCTGGAAAAAAAAAAAAAAACGAAAAATATATAAAATCCGTCATGTTTTGTAATATATCGTTATGTTTTGTAAATAAGGAAAACTATCGTTACGTTTTAAATATTTCTCCTTAACATGTATATATACGTAGTTTACCCTAAAAAAAATTATGGTAGTCTACAATATGTTACGGAGCTTTTATTACTTTATGTCAGAAAATTACTTCTTTTTTTTTTTAATTTCTAAATCTGATATTATCTTTTGAACAGAGTTAGTGGTGACGAGAACCTTTTTCATGGCAAAAGTGTGGTGTTAATGACACTTTCTTATTAATGTGATTCAAGGCTTCATAGCAAGCTGTTGTCTTCTTCTTTAAGTTTTTTCATTATCAATTTGAGTGTGTGTGATTACTTAACATATTTTTCACTTTCTTAGAGCCCGTTTGGCTTAGTTGATTTAAAGTAGGCATAAGCATTAAGTGATGATAAGTATTTCTAAGTGCTGAAGCTGATTTAATAAATAAGCAATTACGTGTTTGGATAAAATTGTTGAAACTGATAATAAGTTGCTAAAGTGTTTGGCAAAAAAGTGCTGATAAGAATTTTTTCTGTTAGAATGACTTAAATACCCTTAAAGTTGTTTATAATAATAAGAACGTAAATTCCAAATTAATTCAAATAAAATAATTTATGCCTCATTTATTTTTAATGTAAAATTGATTAGATAAAATTATTTTATGATAAGCAAAACTACAGTCATAAGCTTTAATAAAATACTTAATAATTATACTAAAATTTGTTAGGATAACATACTCAAATAGTACACAAAATATTTGAATAGAAGAAACGCATATGCAATTAATGAAATTTCGTTTGTTGCTACTTAAATTAAAATATTCAACTGTGATAAAAATTCTACGCAATCAAATCACGAGTTGCTGGGTTTTAATTTTTAAAGACGTAGTGTGAGGAAATGACATGATGGAGAGGGTTAGGGGTTTTGTTAGAGTAAGAGTATTTTAGGGATTAAAAAATAATATTAGGGATACAGTAGTAAAAGTCTTGGTCAAACTAAAAGTGTTTATAATCTAAAAAATAATAAGTGGGGTCAAACTAAAAGTGTTTATAATCTAAAAAATAATAAGTGGGGGAGACCAACTTATGGCTTATTGCTTATTTTAGCTATATAAGCACTTGACTTATAAGTACTTTTATTTTTACCAAACACGCAAATAAGCCAAAAAATGACCAGCTTATAAGCTTAGCCAAACACCCTCTTAAATTATCTAAATTTATGTTGTTGTTTCACTTGCGGATTTACTACATATTGTAGTAAATGCTACCTTGATTTCAATGATTCTCTGAGCCATGATCTATTTGATCCTTCAGAACCAGCTTTATCATTGAATAAAGAAAAGGACCCTTAGTCTTTGGATTTGGGCGCAAGCAAAAGAAGAACAAAAAAGAGAGGCTTTGGCTTATTAAGAAGCATACAAACGACATACTAAGCAGAAGCACGTGACTCAAAAGAAGGGCATCGCTATCACTTACGCAATTTTAAGAATAATTGTCTCATCTCTAATTTTTTATTTTCTTTTCATTTCCTATGATTAATGTTCATTATTGTGTAATTATATAAAAATATTACTCATGTTACGTTTACAAACAGGTCCAACAGTCACATTCTTCATCTTCTTATAACTACTCTTTACTCTCTGTTATTCTTACTCTGTTTCTCGGAATTTAATGCATATTGAATGTAGGAATTCATTTGGAATGTCTTTAATATTTTTGTAACTTTAATTACCTTCTTATCTTCCTATCCTTTCTCATGTAGCTATTTCTTTCTTTTGTTCTTTTTTAACTTTTATTTGTAAATGCATCTTTTTCTTACCGTCTTTTGTTTCCTGCTTTTAATAATTATCTTATTTCTTTTTAGTGATCTTGATATGACAATCCTTTCGATTGACGACTAGAAGAAAACGAGAAAGTCAATGATGATGAAGTTAGCAAAGAGGAGGAAGAAGCGGGAACGGAAAGATAATGATGTGAAAAACTAAGCAACTCAAATTAGGGAGTATGCTTCTTATATGCACGACTTGGAATAATAAATTATTCACAAAAGGTAGGGTATATTAAATTGATTTTTTTTCTTATTGTTCACTAAAGATAGGGCATATTAAATTGATTTTTTTTTCATTTTTTATTTTATTTCCTTCTTTTAGTCTATTTTTTATTTTATTTAGAGAAATAAAAAATGTGAATCTTGTGAAAGCATAAATGTCGAGAAATTATAGTAAAAATATAATTAAGAAAAGGGCCTCTCAGTGAAAGAAGAAAAAAGAAATTTACTTTCCACTAATTTTATTACCATCTTTTTCTTTTTCATTAATTCTTCTTCTAATATTTTACTTTTTCAAGTTCACAAATACTGATTTCTTATATAAGTTGTTTCATATTTAACCCAAAACATTTTTCATGGATTCCCTTTTATGAAATTTATGAAATATGTGTCATTATTTAACATTAGCTCCCTTTTATAAAATTAATTAATAACATTAATATTCAACTGTATTTTAGTTCCTTTTATGACCGCGCGAAGCGCGAACAAGTATACTAGTTTTAAGTAAGTTCGAGTCCTAATTTGCACGTATGTTGTACCTTTAATTTATGAAATTTTTATTATTTCCTTATATTCATTAATAGGTGTTTTATACAATGAAATTAATTGCTTTTCATGCAAGTCAAGGTCTCCAATTCACTCATTATTTGACGAAGTAGAAACAAATTATATGGAGGAAATCTGCTTATAAGAGACTTGCTATTTTAAGGACTACACTTGCCATATGAAATCATATTCTCCAGCTTTAATTATGGTTAAGAAAAGGCAGTGATAATGACTTGAAGAACAAGGATCTTTCATCTTTAGAAAGAAAAAAAAAAACTGCAAATATGGTTATTTAATTGAGTGACAAGATTATTCCTAAAGCTATGGCATTTAATTCGGTGATTCTTTAGAAGCTTGATTGATAATTTATATTTATTGAATTATAGACGTGATGAAGCAAAAAAAAAAAAAAAAAAACGTGTGCAATTTCTTATAAATAAGATGTAAGTGTGGTAAAAGGTATCGGTTTTATTTTTTCCAAAGAAGTATTTTATTTTAAAAGTATTCATTATTGCCAATCTAAGAAGGGCGGCAATGCAATTTAAGAATTCCAGAGCTTGCTTGGCATATAGGTTTGAACTGTGACCGAAACACAAGTCCTTCAACATTTGCCAATCGAACTAGTGGCCTTATATGTTTGTATTAGCAAGAAGATTTTTTTTTCATTTACAATTTATAATTCTTTAATAAGAATTGCTAAATAACACTTTTTAAAGTTGCAATTTAAAATTTAGAACTCAAATTCCGACTCCGCCTAACAAACCCTCTAATTCACATGTTTTCCCTTAATAATTCATCTGTATCCCATGCAGCAGCAATATATACATGTACACAACTTGGTAGTGTGTACAGGGAATTATGAAAATCCAAGTCTAACTGTGCACTCAGCTACAAAGGGTGTGGGGTTTGCGGTGGACAAGAGTCTAACTAAAGATTTCAAATCATTAATCTTTATACTCTAATTATGTAAACTTTATTTTAAAAAAATTGTAAAATCACACCAGAAATAAGTCAATTTGACTCCGAAAAGATTCACATAAATTCAAATGAAGAAAATATTTTTTCCCTCACATATATACCGTTTGAGTGGAAACTACTGGGTTTGCATTAATTCATACCCAATAGTCTAGATCCCCCCCTGACCATTGAACACATTCTACTTTTAAAATTATGAGTTCAATACTATAACATGTTAGTAGTTCTCTAGCTGTAGGATTGGTTCCCTAGCTAAAGTAAAGAATTAATTCTAAACAACCCGTCATGAGTCTATGATTGCATTCGCTAATAAGACATAAAAAGGTGTTTTATACACCATCACTTTGGTTATAGCTGCATAATTAAAGTTAAAGAGTTTGAAAACTAAGTCCATCTTCTGCAGTTTAATAATGCAATGTGTTTCATCATAGTCAAAGTGTAAAAATGTTCAGTGTATATAATTTAAATCCATAAATAATAGTTTAAAATAAAAAGAGTCTGAATAGTTTAATATATTCATTTATTACTACTATATATAAGGGACAACTAAGAGGCTTTTATAGTCTTCACAAAAGTTTCCAATAAAATGTCAAATTTTTCGTTTTAGGTCCTAATATTAGTTTTTAAAGTCAAAATTACTTTTAGTTCTTAAAGTCTACTTTTCAAAAGCTATCAAACATCATATCTTATTTTCCCTGTTTTTTGATTTTCTATCAGGTGCTTGGTATTCGTATTTTCCGGCTAGATTAATCTGGATAATTCGCATTGTGTAGCGCTATGTATAAGGGACAACTAAGGGGCTTTTGTAGCCCTCACAAAAGTTTCCAATAAAATGTCAACCTTTTCAATTAATTACTTTTAGGTCCTAATATTATTTTTTAATGTCAAATTTACTTTTTGTTCTTAAGGTCTACTTTTCAAAAGCTGTCAAACCTCCTATCTTATTTTCCTTGTTTTTTGGTTTTCTATCCGGTGCCCGGTATTCGTATTTGAGTCCAATTAATCCAAATAATTCGCATTGTGTAGCGTCCATTCGTGGAAAGCACTCCCTCCACAGATTTTTTCATACCCAGGCTCGAACCCGAGACCCTTGATTAAGGGAGGAGCGACCGTCCACTGCACAAATTCTGTATTTGTCTTAAAAGTTCATTAACTATGTATAGATTATTAATTTAGAACTAAATAACTTTGAAAAATTAGGATCCAAAACTCATAAACATCAAATTCTGACTCTGCATTTGATTTGAAGAAAATAATTTCATCAAAATGAAATTTAAAATATTAAAGGACTGAACTGAAAATTTTGCTTTTATATATTCAAAATATACTTATATGAAATTTAATTATTACTAGCATAAATTATATTTCTTTAATTAAAATATCTACTTTTATATCTTGGGTTTGGGCCCGGCCTTAGCACGGGCCTCACAAAATTAGTATAATATATATATATCGTAAATATAACTCAATGCAAGATGTTCAAGATAGGATCAAACAATATTAGGATAAATTTGCAGATATGTCTTAGAGGTGGCAACCTAGCTAATTTCAGAACTCCTGTTGACTTAGATCTGAAAATTAAATATAAGGCCAAGAATGTGTTCTCTCTTTTCAGCTAAATTTGGGTCAAATTTTTCCGATTCATTTTGTTGTTATTAATTATTCTTCTATGATCATATTTATTTAACTGTTTAATTATTATTCAAAGCCACCTTTAGGGCGATTGGCGGGGGTGGGGGGGTGGGTGGGTGGGTGCGTAGGCTTGACCCCTGCCTTATGTATTACTGTAAAAACCAAAAGGAATATTCATCTATTAGAAGTATATAACGAGCCTACCCTCTTCAAAAATTTCTAAGCCAATGGACAATCCCATAGTTTTACAGCTTACTCTCCAAGATCTTGTCTTGACATATTCACAAATTTTGAGACCATAAGTCTTTAATTTGTACAATTAATGAGAGTGAGGCTCTCATGATCACTGTTAATAGTCCAAAAATGAGGAGCAAACTATACATGAGATACAACACTGGTGGATTCAGGATTTGAAATGTATGGGTTGCTTGTGGTTCTTTGTTAAAAAAGCAAAAGTGAAGTTATTTATAGTGTCCAAGGGGAATTGAACGCTCGTCAAGGAGGGCCACAAAGCTTAAGCTAGTTCTAGCTTTGCCACGGAACCAACAGCCCTACCGATACTGGGACGTTCCCAAGTAGAAATTACTTATATATTTAATGGATTCTCAAATAAATACAAGGTCTAAGCAAAAGTTACTGGGTTCCCGGGCAGAGGAAAATTTAAGGGGTTTGAGGGTGTTCACCCGAACACCCTTGGCAAAAAATAGCATGGTAAATATAGGGTAGATTTTCTGTATTTATGTACATATATAAATTTTGAATACCCTAAACAAATGCAAAAGGTTAGCTCAAGTGGTCCAGGGTATTCAAAATGCACTCTAGCGTCCTAGCTAGGTTCAATTTCGAGGGACAACAATATTTTTTTTATGTTTAGCTTTTGGCGTCCGGGGTGTGGAATTTTTATTTTTCGAACTCCTAAGTAAAAATCCTGAATCCGCCACTATAATCCCGGAAAGCCACACCGGATGCCCTAGATCCACCACTGGTACCACATCAGAGTATTTGATTTCTATGATTTGTTGCTAATTCTGAAATTAGGATATTCCCTTTTGTCCAAAGGTACAAGTCCGTTCACTTGTCTTGAAAGTTCTTCAAATGAGTTGTATAACATGTCAGTCTGAGATGTATGGCTAATGGTCGCAAGTTTGTCTGCTACTTTGTTGGCCTCTTTGTAGTCCTGCATACTTTAAAAGCCATCTTCTAATCTAGAAGAAAACTTAGTTCATTCCAAGATAACTCATATTTAAAGTTGAGAAATTGTAAACTTACAATAAGGAGGGTCTGAGTAATCTGAAAAAACCAGTTTGGAAGAAAAGGTTTAAGATTGTTAAACCTATTATACTATGTTTTGATTTCCAAAGCTCCCATGAAATGACAATAGGAATAATCTTAATTGAAAAAGCAGCCGCATGATTGCAAGGGCAATACTCCACCAGGTTGAAAAAGCATTATGAATGGAGGAACTGCTCAGAGATATCAAAGCAGGCACCAAAGTGGCTCCAAACTGCTTGAGCCAAGTAACCATTAGCAAAAACATGATGAATATTTTCATTATTTACTTGTACTTGTATGATGACATAATAGGAATACCATAAATCTCCTTTCCAAATTTTCAAGTTCTAATTTCCAAAATCTAAAATATTAAGAAAAACATTAAGTGATTATGAATGCATTAAGTACCATTTTTTAATATAAAAATTCATATTTTCTTGTATAGTGACATAGGAATGCATTAATTTTTCTCTCTAAATTTTTAAGTTTTAATTTTAATATCTCAAGTTACAACTAAATAACTAATTCTAATTGTTCACCAAAGACCTTGTTAACCTTATGTGTCAAAAAGTTTACAATTAATATTTACAAAAATTCACTATTTCCTAGTATGATCCTAGCATTAGGAATGTAGTAAATCTTTTTTCCAAGTTTTTTAAGTTTTAAATTAATTGTTTCAAGTTTTTCACACTAGAACTACTTTGCATACTATTTAAGAACTTTGTATTAAATTACTTAAAACAATTAAGTAAATCTTTGTATTAAATTACTTACTACACTAGGAATGTAGTAAATCTTTTTTCCAAGTTTTTTAAGTTTTAAATTAATTGTTTCAAGTTTTTCACACTAGAACTACTTTGCATACTATTTAAGAACTTTGTATTAAATTACTTAAATATTCATATCTATCAATAAAAATTTTGACAGCAAGAAGTATTGTGTTGCAACAAATGGCTAACATTTTATTAACTTGAAAGAACCTTTGCCAATATAAATAGATATTATGAAGAAATGTTTGTTGTGAAGCAAAACGATTTATCTCTTGTGAGAATACTGGAGCTACAAACTATAATCATGAAACCAAAACTGAGAATACTGATCTTTTGCATAATGAGTTATTAACTATAATAATGTAGCAAAAACTAGTTATATAACAATAGAAGTTTTTTTTGGAGGCCTAAAGCAGATATTTTGATGGCCTTACCCTTGAGCCGCTTATGAATAGAACTTCTCCTCCCTGTGATTTTACATTCAATAGTGATTTTCTTTTACACTTACATGTACATGAAAGTGTTCAGCTATGCTCAGCAGGCAGCATTTTTTCCAACGGTCCCATTTTTTTATGCTTTGTGATCATGACATGAAAGATGTTCTTAATGTTAGAGAGCTTATCTAATATTAGGTCACTTTCGAAGTTGATTCCTCTAGTTTTTTAAACCATTTGGACACTTCCTTTATCCATCTCACGAAAACTTATTCTATAACATTTTGTCCTTTTGATTCCATTATAATTGGCAGAAAAAAAAAGCATCAATTGTTCGATGCGCCGTTATGAGTTTGCAACGTATGAGAATAAATTATTGAGGTGGGTAACTGACGGTGTAAATCACATGGGTTTACACTGACAGATTTTCTTTTTCTTCATAAACATTTTATTCTAAGGCGTCGAATTGATATCACTTGGATTACGTTAAGGAATTTTTGGTACAATAATGAAGTTAAGCTGAAGAATGAACACCTTCAATACCATTTTAAAAAGCTTCAGATTAGGCGGCTATACAAATAAGTAACTAATACCATGTGATACTATGTTTATCTAAAGGTAAAATTTCTGTTTTATCTAAATTATTATTTCTAATTTGTGTAATTGTATTTGTTGCCGCAAATACATGAGTGAAAAAAAAAAAAAAAAAAAAAACCGTCCTTGATTTTAGCATGTAACGGTGTATTAAATCGATATTAATATATTTTTTACCTTCTTTTCCACAAAACCAAAATTTAATATTCCCTTTCCTTACACGTTTCTCTTCTTCCGTGCATTCTTCAACATTCAAACGTAAAAATTCAAATTTCAAATTAAATCTTCAACATAAAATACATTAACAAAATAACACGATCAATCAACAATGTATTTGAAGTTTTCATTCATAGTATTTGACGTTTCGACGTTTCCAATCAAACTCCATGATTTTATATTAAATATCATGTATTTGTGTGGGTAACAATTTGCATCACCCATGTATTTAGTGGTAATATATTTGAAGTTTTCAATATTGATTTAGTTTTTTATTTACCCATGTATTTGATAGCATAACTAATGTATTTGAAGTTTCCAATCAAACCCCATGTATTTTATATTAAATCTCATGTATTTGTGTGAGTAACAATTTGCATCACCCATGTATTTGATGGGATTAATTTGAACAAAATACATAAATATATAGAAAACTTACCATCTATTTGTTAAGCTGATGAATGTGGAATTAATTTGAACAAAATACACAAATATATAGAAAAACTTTTTGGTAGTCATAAACATACACAAATACATATATTTTTCGTCTTCTCAAAACCCTAAAAAACTTTAAATCTCCTCCTTCTCTCGTGTGCGCACATAACCACCACCATGGCACGAGGCAAAAACAATCACTTCCACCAAGTTGATTTTGTGGAAGAATAATAAATCAAATAGCTGGGATAGAACGTGAGTACTTTAAGGTTTCTTTTTCCTTTTTTTTTTTTTTTTGAAAAAAAAGAAGAAAAGAATTCCGTAATCTTCTTGATTGGTGAGAATGGAAGTGAAATTTTTGAAAAAGAGAGGAAGAAAACGATCATAAAAGGTAAGAAGTTATGAAAAAAGGAGAGAGAGAATGGTAATGTATATTAAGTGATTAATATTGTTACCATTAAAAGGGGATATGGAATTAGGGTGCTAATTTTTAGGTGTATTTGTGAAATGGTAATTCAAAAATTACTGTGTAGCTATAATAGTTAAATTAGAAAAGTATTTAGTTATTATTAGTAATTAAAATAAAAGGTAGTTATTACCACTAATTATGTATTAGAAGTAGCTATAACGCGTAAAAATTCCTTATCTAAATTTATTTCTAAGAATTGTAATATGGTGAGTCTGCCAGATGTCAGCACTCTTATTCACAGTTCGATAATGGTAAATTGTCAAGGATAGATGATAGAAATCATCTTTGTCGATTGCATTGTTGCTTTTGTTTCTTTTCTGAAAGGTGTAAGTTGTTTGACACAAACTATTGTTGTGTAGCTGTTTCTAGTGGTATACACTATCTTTGTGTCGACTCCTTTTTCAATGCTTGTGTTCTTGCAGAGTCTGGAATTGACCGATGAAGCAGTGAAGTTCGTGAAAGGGTTCTTTAGTAAACACTAATAGTGTATGCTTGCACTATTTTTCTATGATTTCTTATAAGTCACTGTTTTTCATGCATTTCATAAGTCATTCTTTTCCTCTCACACATTGTATACATACCTAAATATTGTGTATATATATTGTATAACATGTATAAACATTGACTAACTTATATAAACTATGCATTGAAGAACATTCACACACACAAAGACTTAGCGCCAGGTCCTTCATAGAAGAACAAAGTTTCTCCACCGTAACCTCCTGCTTCATAACACGGCAACCTCGTCTCCTTCACCTTCAACAACAAATTTCAGAAATTCTTACCAAAATAGACGCAAACCCAGAAAGAAGAAAAGATTTAGAGAAGATTTTTCTCGATGTTCTTCCATATTGATAGTTTGAATTGGGGCAAGAAGATGATAATGGGTGGTTTATGGCAATTCGAAAAAGATAATAAATTTGTGCTTGTTGTTGCTATTGATGCACTGTTAGAGACGGTGAAGAATACAATCCCAATGTATGTGTGTTTTTTTGCAAATGCACAACAGGTCAACGTAACGAATTTTGATACAAAGGTATTGTTCACTTCAATATCCTCACAACATAGATTATACTAAACTGTATTTTTGGAAATCCAGTGACAGATCGACTATTAGGATTTGAGAAACGTACTTCTTGTTAACCACATTAGCTAGCCAAGATATTATGTACTATTTTGGTGCAGCCCCACCACTTCCTCTGTTCCTTTCTCAGTACGTAGTGACTTAAATGAAACCGAAAATTTGCGTGCAATTCTGCTTTGTTGAAATATTCGAATCCAACCATATCTAGTTTTCTTTTGTTTTTTTCATATTAGTTTTAAAAATAATCCAATATAATTTTCCTTTTTGCCTTTTATATCAAAACATTTGAAATGACTTTTGCTGTGTTCGAGTATGACTAGTCGATCTCTACATTGAAACTTTTAAAAGTATGGATCAGTTCGTATTAGAATGAACAAAGGAAATAACTTATTTTAAAATTTAAGACAACAAATTATTCAGCATTGTTTTTGTTTGTGATAATTTGGTTTCTGAAACTCACTAGCGGTTAAATTCATATTCTCATGGCGTGAGACCCATTAAATGAAAAAAATCACCCTATCAAAAATTTCACTAGTCGAACCTGTGCCTCAATTTATTAAAATGAATTAAAACCATCAATACTTGAAGTTAAGCATTTTCAAGAAGATTTTATTAAATTTCCTATAGATTCTTCTTCTCAAGTATTGTCTTAATTATTTTCCGCTTTACCTTGTCAATCCCGAGTTGTGACCACTGCTGCACCAGCCACTGGATTTTTTTTGTGGGTGGGGGGGGGGGGGGGGGGGGGGTGTGGAATCGTGGAGGGTTTGGGACATGTAGACCAACCCAGGTATTAGCTCGGGTTGTGGCCACGAGTGCACCGCCATAGGGATGGCCATGGTACGGTATTGAAAATTTTGATTTTCAATACACCCCTATGCACCGGGCCAATTTTTTTTTTTTTTTTAAGTTAATCAACAACTTTTTTGCAACGGCTAAAATGAGCCAAATATGCCGAACTGCTAGAGGGCTATGCCACACACCTATTTTCTAACCCCAACTCAACCCCTAAAAGTGAGTTCGAAACTTTGGGCCCGGTCCAACCGAAAATCAGTGGGGGCTTAGATTTGGGGGGTCAGGTTAACCTAGCTCGGTCTCATTGCCAGGTTTATATTAATAGAAAGAGAACAACCATCCTAACCAATACGATAAATTTTTTCAGGAGAATCCAAAGAAAATCAATGTGATTGTAATATTGTGATTCAATTTACCTTTTCAAACTCCACCATATATCTCCATATTGTTTCTCTCGTTTGGACATTGTTTAATTTGAATTCCTATTTTCATGATGGAAAGAGAATCACATCTGGAACAATTCTAGAAGCTTATGTCACATGTTTTAACTAAAGTTCAAAAATTACTAAATATAATGTGAATAAAAAATATTTCATAATGGAGATAGACAAGCAGCGTAGGTGGTTATTCTTTGATTTTGTATAAATATTGTTCACAATAATACACACTCATTTCCCTCTCAAATCACAATTCCACACTAGTTATTTCTCACAAAATGTCTAGCGATTTAATTTGGGTAGTTCAATCTCTCATCTCTCACAAGATGCACGGTTCAATCTCCCGTGGTCTTACTAACTTTTATATCGTCATCGTTGGTACCGTGCCACTGAAAAATCAACTCTCATTACTTCTTTGGCTACTAAAACTTTTTCTGGGAAGTTTTGCCAGTGCTTTCCCCATTCAATCGACTTTCTCTCATAAGTATTGGCCGTGTTACAATCATCAATACTTCCTCAAGGTTCTTATTGCTTATTTTGGAATTTGAATACATTGGTCATGAGTGATCAATGTTCGCCTATGCTTGGGATTAGACTTCTACACTCAGTAGCTTGACTAATCTCTGCCTTCTTGAGTTTCGTTGTTTAAAGGTTTTGTGTTTCTAAATTTATCCCTATTGTATTTCAATTTGTTTGTCATATTTCAACCTAGATTAGAAAACTACAAGTTGCAATTATACTCACTAAATCTGCAAGTTGCAATTATGCTCATGTGCATTACTCAAAAAAAGATTTAGGAGTGTATCTCGATTTGCAGTCATCAACTCTGAATGAAAGATGACAACTATTTGTCTTTTGAATGTAATTTTGATTTGGCATTTAAGTTGCGCCAAGTAATCCTGTCACGGTGTCGGCTGGTCCACACGGATTCTGGCCGGGTTGGGGGTACAAAATGGTGTCCGACCCCCTACACAATAAAAATTTTAGTCAGGTTTGGCGTGCCGGGCTGTGCTAATTTATAATTTTAATTTTTTTTTTTTTGCTAAATTACTAAAATTGACACGAGCTATGAGAAGTTATTTTAAAATTGAACTCTATTTTTTTGCATACAAATTGAAAGCTTAAAATCTTGTACCAATTTGGGGGGAAATATAAATTGAATTGGAAAACGAAGAAGTTTTCTCAAAATTGGCTCGGACAAACCGCCTTGATATGGTTAATGCTAAATTTAGGCTTTTGTATGAAGATTGTAAATTAATCTAAATCCATAATGCTAGCATCTATAAAACAATTACTAGTTGATCTATAGTTACGGAAACTTCTATTGGTAAGTAAAATATATTATCAATTCCTCGTAGTATATATCTCCTGTTCCATGATCCTACTGCTATATATCAAGAACATGACGTTGGGGATAACCCAATAACCTTTATAGTAAGAAATCCATTAAAATGTACAAACTATTAATTCAGAACCCAATAACTCAAAAAGGCTCGAATCCAAAACTCATAAGCTTCAAATTCTAGCTCCGCCTTTGACACTGACGTAATGCTAGTGTTGTACATCAAGGTTTCTTCAGTTAGTTTCTATTTAATTGGACATCCAATGGAATACATTTCAATTCACTAATATACACAATAGTAATTTCATAAGGAAAACAATCCAACATAAAATACAAGGAAGCAATGAATTAGGAGAAGAGTCTAACTTGGATTTCCAACGCCAGAAGTGCATCTTAAGAGTAAGGCTAGTACAACCTTTGTTTTAGCCCTCTAAAATTTTGGGGCCCTTATTTCTTAATGCGGGTTTATAATTTTAATTAGCTTAAGAAAGTGCTCCCTCTCTCACATGAATTCTCAAGCACATTAGCCTAAAAATTAGCTGCGAGAGATGGATAATTTGGCACATGTTGAAGCTGTGGGGGATGAAGTTCAACAAAGAAGAACGGCTCATGCAAATGATGTCTACGAGATCATTGGGAAGTTGGAGAAACTCAAGACATACTTCCTTACCGTAGCTATGCAACAGCTAACATGATAGTTTCTCAGCAGGCAGATGTAGTTCCTCAACATTTCCTTATGCCAGATCAGTTCTCGGCACCACCATTTCCCCAACCTTTGGATGTACAGTAGCAAGCCATGGTAGTTCCTCAACAAAGGCTCATGCCACCACATGTTCTACTGATGAGTGGCCATGAACATGGACTTTTAGCTATATTTTCACCTCTTATTTACTACGTTTTAATCATGTTGTAGCTATTATTATTTAATTTATACTCATTTCGTGTGTTTTATTGCATAGGACATGTTCCTGAGCTAATGAACAAGTTCAGAGCCAAAATGAATGCTTCGGGACTTTGAAGTCTGAGTAGAAGTCTAAGTAATCCATTCGGGGATCCAATACAGGGTTCGAGGATCAAGATGCATGCGAAATGGAAAAAGGCTGGAAAAATGCCTTGGCGTGCCGCGCCGCGCTAGCATAAGTTGCCAACCTGGCTAGAAATTTTGAGATGCTGGAAAAATGGCTTGTCGCTTCAGGCATATTTTGTACCAGCTTTTCAGTTCAGTCTTTTAAGTGTATTTTGGTCCCAATTGTTTGACCTAGCAAGCATTGGAGGAGCGTAGAAGAATTCAAACCCAATAATTCGTTACTTTCCATCACGATTTGATTCAATACGGAAATTTGGATTAACCGTTGGTTGTAATGTTTTCTAGTTCTTATTCTTTGATGTTCTTTTATTCTATCATGGAGTAGTTTTATTGCTTGAATTCGTTGATGGAGTTTTGAATCGAATTCCTCTTATTTAATCTAAAGAGGAATAGTTTGGTGAATATCTTTGCATTATTTTGTTTGGCTTTAATTGGTGATTCTTCGAAGTAATCAAAAAGGCTTCTTGAATTATTGGTTGAACCAAGAGAGGAAAATATTCGAGAGACGTTTTCCTTGATACTAAACCCTTAATTTTTCTTACATACGTTCACGGGACTTTTCATTAGTTTTGAACTCATGGATAATAGTTTTACTTTCTTATTGATATATTCTTGGATACTTTAATCGGAAGAGGAAGTGTTCTGTAATCTTAATATAAATCTGATTTAGCTCATGATTGAATGATTCTGTTGAGTAATTGAAAAAGGCTCTTGAGTAAATTATCTTGGCTTATAAGGCATATTCGTGAGAAGCCGTCAGAAGATCTATTTCTATCCATAGCTTTTGCACATTCTCATGGCTTGAGTTTAATTTGTGAAATTTGAATAGATAATCGGGAGAGGTTTATCATATTCTTGAGTAAACTAATTACTTCTTTAATTCAAAAGATTTCAATAAATATTTGAAGAGAATGATAAAAAGAATTGGAGCTAATTGCTAAAATCTTGCATATGGTTTGTCTATTACCTTTACTTCTCATATTAAATTAATAGTAATCGTGTCTCTCGTTATCAATTGTCTTCAATTATATTTATAGTTGATAATCGTGCTTTATAACCACAACAACTGAAGTTTTGATCACCTAAACAATACTAAGCAAGTTTTGTTTGTACCAATTGCTGTGGAGATGAACTAAATACTATAATATCTTTTACTAGTGAAGCGCTTAAATTATACTGTGTTTTTCTCTCGTCATCTAACATTGGAAGTATCATGAGCAGAGATATATGCTTGTTCTCACCATTGAGGAGGATGGTGTGGAAATGAGTCATACGGAACTAGGCCTTTTGAAGCGGGGCCATCGGGTCGCCCAGGCTTTTTGGAAAATTTGTGCCATCTTAAAGCTTGGACCTTTTGAAGTGGGGCCATTGTTTTAGCCTTTTGGAGCGGGGCCATATGGAACTGGGCCTTTTGGAGCTGGGCCTTATTGATTGGAGTTGGGCCATCCTTGGCAAAATTAATAGTAAAATTTTCACAAACAGCTACCTTTTAGCTCCTTCTAACAACCTATAACTACATGTTCTACATTTACAATTCGTAGCTAGAGGACCTATATTTAGCTTGTAGACGCGTCAACTTAAATATAGGATAAATATAACGAAAATACACACAAGAAAAGCGAAAGTGCTATATTTATGGAAACAAAATCTATTCCAATTTAAATTAAAATCGATTTTTAATATTCCCTTATTCACGCAAATATCCTCCCATTCTATATACGATCTCATATCTCATTCAAACGAGAACAAATTCAACAAATAAAAAAAAAAAAAAAAATTGAATTCAAAAAGTACATCCATATTTTTAACCAAAAAAAAAAAAAGGTTCAAAAACTAGTTCATCAAAAAACTTTGAAAAATAACAATATCAAACTAGTGAACAAAGCTCGTTTTAAACGACGAATATATATTTGAATTCATCTACGATAAATATCGAATTCAAGTTGAGTTCATAATTGAGGTAACAACGTTTTCAGAAGCCGTTGCAACTTTTTTATTTTTTTTTCTCATTTTTAAATTTTTTGAAAAATATAGTCAAAATATATCGAAATATAGTCATATTCTTGAGTAAACTAATAAGTAATATTGAACATAATAATCAAAATACAATTAAAATATAGCCAAAATATAGTCATAATTGAGGTAACAACGTTTTCAATTGTAGCTTTTTATTTTTTTTTTTTATTTTTCTAAATATAGTCAAAATATATGAAAAATATATAGTAAATATAGTCAACGAAACAATAAGTAATATTGAACATAATAATCAAAATACAATTAAAATATAGATAAAATATATATGAAAAACAACTATTAAAATATCAATCCAAAACATTAGGAATTGAAAATTCGGGAAGTAACGAAAAAAAAACGAAAATATAGGTTAAATACACGGTGAAACGTAAAAATCAGTATAGAATCTTACCTTTTTTGGGAATTAGATTTGAATTATGAGTGAAATTAATGAGTAGTTAATTAGAGATAAACAAGAAAGTTGAACTATTGTAAAACTGATTTGAAATTGGAGGAAATTAAGGGATATTGGGCGTAATGGCGTGTATTTAGGGGGATAGGAGAGAGGGACGTTTTTTTGGGCTTAAATTTAGGGGTGTGGGAAGTTATCAGATGAGTGGTAAAAAAGTGATAGCTATAGGAAGTAAATATGTTATATTTTAGCTACTAAATATAATTATTGTAAAGTTTAGTTATGTTCCATAAATAGGTAATAATGTAAGGTATGTCAAAGTGGTAGGAATGGAAAGACTCTGCATTTTTTTTCTGGAGTATCATGACTATGCGATGACAAGTCGTATATGTCTTTTGAGTTATGTTGTTTGAATTGACTCGTTTTGAGTGGTCTTAAAAAAAAATTAGCTTAAGAGATTTTGACGTCTCTTTTTTTCAAAAAAGAAAAGTATAAAGTCTTTATGGTAAAAGAAGAAAAGAGAGTTTTTCTTCTCTTTTAACAATAGAAATATTTTAGACCTTGAATTAAACTACTCAATCTTCATTTAGTAAATAAAGTTTTATATAACAAAATCAACGGTAATTTATTGCAAACACATGGCTAACATTTATTAATTTGAATTAACATGTCCAACATAAATATAACATAACTATCAAATGTTCGTTGTAAACTTAAAGGATTTGTCTTGTAAAAATACTGCACTATAAACGAAAAGTACCACTACAAAAAAAAGGTAATTTGCGGAGGATGAAAGTTGCAATTCGCGTTTTAAAAAGAAAATAGAGGTTAAAACCTCCGCGAATTGCAACTTTCATCCTCCGCAAATTACCCATTTTTTTGTGATGTATGTAAAAAGAAATAGATGTATAAACTTTTTGCATATATTTGTATATATTTTGGAGAAAGTTCCGCTGGTGCTTTCCCCATTCAATCGACTTCTTCTCACATATACTGACCGTGTGACAATCATTAACACATATATTCATCGCATACATGTTTTCTTTTTATAAATTTTCTCCAAATTATATTTCAATTTGTTTGACATATTTCAAGCTTACACTAGTTGGCCCCGAGATTAAAAAACTATTAGTTGCAATTCTCATCGGAAACATTCCAAGATATTAATTAGTCAAAACTCACTAATTCCGGGTCTAGAAATTCCAAATAAGTTGTTGAAAGGGAGAATATGTTTTCTAAAAAATGGAGGCCTATGTCTTTGATCATCAGTTCCTATGGCTTTGATCATCAGTTAGTTTTAATATTTTCATAATATTTCTTGGAAGTCAATTAATTGTAACTTTTTTGGACGGATAGTAGTCTGTATTAAGAAACGAGAGAATGATTTCTCATGTGCATTTTATCATTTTGTTAGATCAAGGTGCCGATAATTGTTGTTGGTTGTAAGCTAGATAAGCGATGACATCAGATAAAGCTAGAGCAACTGGTAGTTCCAATCATCTAGTAGTTCAGCGAGATTGAGAAATGCACAAAATATTCTGCAGCAAAACTAGCTAACATGGGTGCAATTTTTCAATAGGAACTTCTCCTCGTTGTGGTTTTACATTCAATAGAGTGAATTTCTTTTGCTCTTATAAGTATGTGAAGTGTTCTTTTATGCTCAGTAGACAATACTGTTTTCAACAGTCCCACTTTTTAATCATGATTTCACTAGCCCTCTTATTAATGATATTTAAGATATAGGACAATCTGATAGTGGAAAGGATTGTTATTAAGACAAAGGAGCAATTTTGTAGTAACAATGTTTATTAAATAGCCCAACTAAAAATGAAAAATTGAACTTCAATGCATTTTATTGAGCCAAACTCCAATTGTCCTCCTTTTAAGATTGCAAATTGAACTTGAAGAGAATAACGAGTTATTGAAAGATGGTTAGAGGTAAACCTATGGGATCAGCGCGTGTCCAACCCGAACCTGCACGGCCTGCCTAAACCCTGGGGGATCGAGGAGGAAGTTGGGCCCGATAGACCAACCTAGGTTGCATCCAAGGTCACGTCCCACTAGTGCACGGGCCCGGTTATTAAAAAGAAATAAAATTTCAATGCAGCCAACCATTACATTATAGTGCATCCAAATTATATAACTAAATGCAACTACATCCATCTTTCCATGTCTTCCCTCATGACATGTAACTAACGATAAACCAACAAGGCAATCCAATAAAGAAATTTTTTTCCCCTCATATTTCCAAGTCTCCCATCATTATTAATAGAAGAAGAAGAAGCTTCAAACTCAGTCACTAATTCCTTTAAAGTTACAATTTCAACCTGAAGAGCGTCTAGTTTTCCTTCAAAAGATTGGTTTCACTAATAAGAGCGTCCTTTTCCCTTTTCAATTTGTTGATGACAACAATAGCTCTTGACGGAAATTCACCGTCTTCCCATTCTCAATATCCACGTGATATTTTCTGCAACAAAACATAAACATCGCAACAAAAATCGATTACACATCAGCTAACAATTACAATTCAAATTTGTCGCTAAAATGAAAAAAACACCAGGAAGAACGAAAATACTTATATCGGGCTTATGACACCTGAAAAATGTCTCCCGAGATTTAAAGGAGTCAACGATGTGACAGGGAGTGCAATAATTCCATATCGACAAGTCACAACGGTTATTTGAAGAACTTGAACATTCTGCTATATATAAACAAATGACAGAAAATAAAAGAGAAACGTGGCTAGAAATCAAACAAAAGAACTGACCTACTTCAAAATTTACTCAATCTAAGGGAAGAATCTAACCCTAATTGGGGATTTTAGAAAGGGGCCCTTTTCATGAAGAGAGAAGGTGCAAATGAAGGAAAAGAAATAAGGGTGGGGTCAGGTCAATATTTAAATGGGTAAGGAACACAAGGGGGTGGGGCCGGGTTACTTATTGGCTTATTATCGGGTAAATAGGCTAATTGGTGAGTACCTTTAAATAAGAGCGAGATTGGACCAAGTATTGGACAATAGGGGCGTGTTTGTGCTAAAGTATTAACGACGGGCAAATTCACTCAATTAAGAAAAATAGCACACATAAAATAATGTGGGGCCCCCATAATTGTGGGGCCTTAGGCAATTGCCTAAGTGGCCTAAGCTTATCCTTTCTTTCTTTTGGCATGTCTTAGATGTAAGAAAGGTATGATATAATACGAGCCTTGGGGTAACTCTATTCATAAGATCCGAGCATGTCTACGATTCCTATTCACTTCTTGACGTTAGTATTCCTAATATAGTCGAGCTATGGTCCTTGTGTCTTTTGTATGATTGGATAGTAAATGTTGCATAAAGAGTTTTTGTTCCTAAAGGATTCTATGTCGAATAAGGTCCCTAACTTTCATAAATGGGCTCGGATTGCCTTGATTCGTTTGTAAAAGATTCTATAATGATTAATGTCCGTAACTTTCATAGGCGGGCTCGGATTGGTTTGGTACATGACCATGACCCCCGAGACGTTATTTGATATAGTTCGTAATGATATTCAAAGAGTACTGAGTGTGACTATCATTCGGATACTCGAGCGTTGATTTGTCTACTTATCTATTGAGTCCTAAAAGATGATTTATATGCATATGGTTTCTCACTACTCTGCTCGTGCTAGCTGTTATTACTTCTTTCACCGAGTCCCGGGCCGGGTATGTATTCGTGCACAGTTCACTGCATTGTTCACCGAGTCCCTCGCTGGGGCGGTACGGTATATATATATGATGATATGATGACATGATGATATGATGATATGAGGATGGCGGCCGGATGGCATATGATGATTCTATTCACCGAGTCCCTCGCTGGACATATATATATGATGATTCTATTCACCGAGTCCCTCACTAGAGGGCCGGGTACGGTATATATATATATGATGATTCTATTCTATTCACCGAGTCCCTCCCTGGAGGGCCGGGACACATTATATATGCATATATACAAGACGATTACTCACTTATGCTTCTAAGTCCCATAATGAGTTGGATGTGATATTGACATGCATGATTCATGTTTCAAAGGCAAGCCTTGTGGTTTCTTTCGGTTCGAACTAACTTTCTATACTCCTTACTTCGGACGATTTCTTGTATTCCATGCTTTACATGCTCGGTACATATTCCGTCGACCATGGGGGGTCGCGTTTCATGCCACGCGAGTGTATACAAATGAGTCGAGGATATTAGTGTTCCAGCCGGATTGGCGAGCTCCATTTCCTTTCGGGTCCAGTCGGAGTATCTATGTTATGGCATCTTGATTTATGTTAGAACTTTGCGAACGAGTCACGTATATAACATGTCGGTCTTGTAAGCGGCTGTAAGCGATGTATCATTATGCATTATGTTACGATTTCATTGATTCTGATTTTACTTTGGATTTGAGAAGGACGAAAAGCATGTTTTTGAAAAGCTTACATTATGCATTCATTTCATGATTTAAGGGTCCGGTAAGATTATGTAACGAGGATCGGCGGGTTTGCTCGGCCGCGAAGTAAGGGTCGGGTGCCCATCATGCCCTATCTAACGTTGGGGTGTGACATAATGTTTGACTTATGAATGAATAACAAAATATATCATGCTTGCTTACTTAAAACTTATCCGCAATTTGAGTTGAAAAATAAATCTTTTCAGACTTTAAGTTGAAGATAGACATATATTTAACTCTCTCTCATTATCATATTTATCAAAATTTGAATTTGAAATTTAAAAACCCTTTTATGAACTTGAATTTAATATATATATATATATATATATATATATATATATATATATATATATATATATATATATATATATATAAAGTTTTTTTAATCATTATTTTACTTATCTTCAATTTTAATTGAGTTAAAAAATAATGTATATGAATTTAAATTGAAGATAATTACTTTTTATTTCATTTTCGTACTTATCAACAATTTGAATATTTGTTGATTATTAAATCTTTTATGAATTTAAAGTGATGATAAGTATTTTTAAAATTAAAACATCATTATCCTACTTATACGCAATTTGATTTTACTTAAATAAATAAATATCTATTAATTAAATTAAAGATTAATATTTTTCCTTAAAATTTTTCTTTAAATATAAATTGCCACTTTTAGTTTTTTTTTATATAGATATGTTTTAAAGTATAATCTTTTTAAAATAATTTAAAGTGCACATATAAATGTATCATGAACTATAATTAGTATTCAAGTAGGAGAGTTCAACTTTAAATTCTCCTACTCAACAGTAATATGCTTTGATTTAACAAAACTAAGTAATTAGTAAGTATATATTAGAGATGTGTGTTATTAAATGGTTTAAAAACAAATGAAATCAAATGTGATATGTCCAAGAATAACTTAAGGGAGGGTTCATGTTACATACTTAATATTAGTAAGAATAAATAAGTTTAGCATAGAATTTTTTTATCCAAATGCAAGATTTACTATGTGGTTAACACTACCAGAAATAGTTGTTATCTCTCGTAAATATACGGTGTTTTAATGTTGATTTTTATTGTTCACTTTGTCAGATGCAAGATGAATTCATGAAACACCTATTTGTTCAATTTGAATTTACAAAGAGGGTATGGCTAGACTATTGGTATGTCTTCACAAACAATGTAACAAAAGGGGAGCGATGTTTGGTCCATCAATTGTGTTTAAGCCTAATCTTTAACCACTTAGTTTTGATTGAGAAAAAACTTAGAATTTTGTAAAAGAAGAGTAGACATTGGGAATGTAGAGCAAAAGAGATAGATTATGTTTGTTATGTTCGAGAGAATAAGTAAAAAGAACAAAAAATAAATTAAGGAAAACAAATTGAACAACTTTTGGCTTTTAAAAGAATTGATGATTATTTAATGAAAAGAAAAAATTGAATATTAAAAGTTAGTTTTAAATATTTCATAAATTTATTGTTGTTAAGAATTTCATATGGAATAATAATAATAATTATAATAATAATAATAATGATGATGATGTTGTTTTAAAATTTTCAAAGAACATGGAACATACAAAAACCATTTTTCTATGCTTACAATTTTGTGTAGGTGTCTTAACTAAACATAAATGCTTATATTTTTATAAACCTTTTGATAATTCAAGCAATCAATATGTACACAAGATTTTTCTTTAATTTTTTCTATGCTTTTAATCTTGTGCGAATGTTAAGGATAAGGTATTTAGAATGGTAACAAGTAGATTATTAGAAGGTAGAAGTTTCGATGATAAACTCGGATTAATACGAAAAAGATGTGTTGATGGTAGAAGATATAATTTACCGACAGGTTTCGAGAAAGTTGTTTTAGTGATGGGAGATTTTGAATTTTCTAAATGAGATAGATATATTATTATTAAAACGGAATCTGAATAGCTGCTCAAGATAAAGGAACTGGATGTTGTTTATTAAGATATACAATATCCTTTATTTTCTTGGTGAAGATGGCTATAGAAAGAAGATTCCTTTTAATGGAATGTTGAATCAATTGGAGGAAGGATAGTGTTAGCATTGCGAGAATATTTTGGTTACAAAATTCAAGAAAGAAAGGATGGAGTCCTAATTATTGTGTCTTCCAAAGAGATTACTTCAACAACTTTTAGTTGATGCATGTGCAATGGTTGAAAAATTTTACTTCAACGATTTTTAGTAGTTAATGTGCTAAAAAAAAGTTAGATAAAATTTGCAATGATTAATATTATTTCGGATGCGCATCGCGCGGGTACGGATACTAGTTAGATAAAATACAAAGAATACACAGTTAAGACTTCACTATTTTGACCATTATTTCGGCTAATATTTCGGTTTGGCTACAAATAATGAAGTTTCTCTCACGATTTTTACATAATTGGCCAAAAAACAATAAATACATCATTAAAATAAATAGTCATTGCATTTATATCAGGCACATAGCCTCGTACCGTATTAACTCCTCAAAGAAAATACATCTGAAATAAGCTATTTGCACCATTAATTTAGGAGCCTATTTGGATTGGCTTATTTTACCTGCTTTTAAGCCAAAATACCTTTTAAACACTTTTGTAGGGTTTGGGTAAAATAAAAAAGTGCTTTTAAGCAATTGTTTTTAAGTTAAAATAATAAAATAAGCCAAAAGTCATAAATTACAATTTTGACTTATAAGTCAAAAACTATAAGCTCATCCAAACAGGCTTTAGATCATCAAAAACCAGCTATTACTATTGCTAAATTTCCAACAATGTTAGTTGGTTAGCTCTTAGCTGCACGTAAGGTGAAGGAGGATTTCAGGATGTCAGCATTAAATGATGTTAAACGATAAACAGATGTACATGGCGGTGAGGGTGTTCACCCGAACATCCTCAGTAAAAACTTACAGTGTATATATAGGGTAAATTTTTCGTGTTTATGTACATATATTAACTTTTGAACACCCTGAATAAATACAAAAGATTAGCTCAAGCGGTCCAGGGTGTTCAAAATTGTCTCTAACGTCCCAGGTTCAATCCCCAAAGACAACATAGTTTTCCATATCTAGCTTTTATTGTTTTTCGAATCTTGAAAATCTGAATAAATACAATTATTCAGTTCTTCAATTATTTAATTCATTATTTACAACTTCTATTACTTAGTCAAAGTTTTTAATAATAATTTCATGGCTGCTATAGCGAAGTGTTGTTATGTATGTATACTGGCATTTGATGTTTAGATATCATTTAGCTGTTATAAATAAAAGTACTCAAACAATTATTTTTCTGTACTTTTTATGTTATAAATGAAAATAATATACTTGTTAATTTTAAAATGTCAATTGATTTTCATATCTCAATAACTAAAACTTGAAAAGACTAATAAATTACTAATAAATCCATAACTAGTTGTACCAAATTGATAAAAAATTAACATCTAAGGAACATATGCATTTAAAATTAATTGACAATTTAAATATTTCAAGTTTTGTAAGAATTCTATAATTGTAGGTTGGTGTGTAAACTGGCTATAATATAACACTTGAATTAGTGAAGAATTTTGTCCAAAATTTCAGCAAAAGGAAGTCATAGCAAAAGGTTGTCCAAAGATTATAAATAAATGGGTTGAGGAAATTTCTTCATCAACACTTTTGTTGTCACATAATAAATTTCTTACAAAATATTATTACACAATATTTGATTATGGCTATTATAGAGAAGTAAAATATAACATGCAAAATCGATTATGGAAAAAAGCAGGCTGTTATAGTGAAATGTTGTTATAACGAATAGCAATTATAGAGAGCTTTGACTATATTTGAATTCGATGCGTTGCTAAATACCTCTTTCAAACAAATTCAACTAGTTACCTAATAAATGAATTTTCAGCTGAACAACATGCATAATGGAATTAAATATTATAAAAGACCATTACACAATTTTTTTTTTTCGAAGAATAAGCTACAAACCGGACATGCTTTTTCATTCACAGAAGATATAACTGTTGAAAAATGTTATCACGAAAAACGATGCAGGTCACTTTCAATTTATCACACAATGCCATTATTGAGTGATAGTCTTCTAATTTTAGCTTATCTAATTTAAGCAGAGACTAAACAGACGGATAATCTACCTTCAGCGCCCCTTATACACTTATGTTGCACTCATCTCCTGAAGCGCCACACCAACAAGAAAATACAGTAGAAACTTACCTATTTCCACCATTAATTTAGATCATCAAACCAGCTATTGTTAATTATTTTCTAAAAAAATAGCTTTTGCTATAAATACAAATATTGGACCTCTAACATCATGCACAACGAATATCACAAACTTTTCATTAGAAGCTCTAAACTATCTCCTCATGCAATGGTTAACATTTCCTCTTTCACAACAAGCAAACGGCATAATAAATTAATCTCTACAAGGACTCTGGAGTAGGTGGGATTCTTGAAGGCATCATCTGCATGTCGCATCGTAATTCCCCTCCAAAGCACGGAGTAACTTCAGGTGTTATCAACATCTCGCTCATTTCTTCATCACGATCCTGATAATCACTTCGAGCAGCTCCATTATTAGCTATATCCATTCCCTTCCCTGCAGTAGGGATTTCAATATCGTCTTTACCCTCATCAACATCAGCAGCAGCATCATGAGAGCTCCGAACCATTGACCAGTACACAAAATGTGGCCGGATGTATCTTCCAAAACATATGGCAAGATGAGACAAAAGAACACACAATTTAAATACATATAGCAGAACAATCACCTGGAAACTCTCTCTATAATGCCTATGTAGAAACAAACCTGCCAGATCTCATTAGCAGACAAGGATCAAATGGGAAAAACATGTCAAGCCTCTCTTCACCACCAAAAGCCATTGAAAGCTCTGACTCTAGCAGATCACTTGATACAAAGTTATCAGACACATTTGCCAACCGAAGAAATTCTTCCACTATTAAGGGCAAGCATACCTGTTGGAATTTTTTAAAAATTCAGGAACAGAATCAACAAATAGAGAATTTACTAACAGCGAAGCACATAACAAGCCTTGGCTAAACTTGACAATAACTACACCACAATCCGAAACTGGATGTGCGAATTCTTCCTCCACTCTATTTGGATTTGTTACATTCCAAAACTATTATTT
The DNA here is from genome assembly GCF_029784015.1 of Lycium ferocissimum. Classification (NCBI taxonomy): domain Eukaryota; kingdom Viridiplantae; phylum Streptophyta; class Magnoliopsida; order Solanales; family Solanaceae; genus Lycium; species Lycium ferocissimum. The sequence goes on from NC_081349.1 coordinate 44,786,337, forward strand.
GTTTTAAGGACAAGTTAGGGTTCAAAATTAACAATTTTTTCATGATTATCCCTAAAATGGTATAGAAATATCTAATCAAACTTAGAAGAGTAATTATAAACACTGAACCTAATGAAAAATGAGATAAGAATGACTATACCTTAATATCAACTAATCAGCCACATGACTACCTTTTTTTGGTAATCAAGAAATCCCCGAGGGCTAGTGACTCACGGTTTAAAACCTAGGTGGATGATGGGCTCGCCCCTTTGCCCTTCTCTTAAATATAAGGCTTTGGATGTGGCAGGGTTTTAACCGTACGTCCAACTAACTCACACATCACCTGTTGCGATATGAATACTTCGCATCCACTACATTCTGTTTTTCACTAATCTGCATGGATTTCAAGAGATTATAAATTTTTTGAAATGATCCTCCATGTGATTCTGGTTAACACGTTTAATCATCATAACATCACCCATGAATCAATGTCATTAAAGTGAAAGTAGAACATAATCAAACCATCTAGGACAATCTTTGCATTTTGTTAGAAGTGACCATTTCAATCTAGCCTAATCATGAACGACCACACATCCATTTTAACATCCGCAGCTCATCTTATTAAATTATTTCACTTCGAGAAATATCCTCTATCGCATCGCATCACATCACTCCTGTCACTTCTCCCTTATTTTAAATCCCTACTTTAATTTTGTGCTAGATCTGCATCTAGCAAGCCATTTTCAGATTGAACCTATATATATAGAAGAAACCAAACCGAAGTACCATTAATGGGCTCAATGGATGCCTCAGGATATCCTCTATATGCTTTGATATCCGTGATATGAAGTCAGGAATGGCAAGCATTGATCTCATGCGAAAGCAAAGTACATACATAATCGCCTGCAATACAATGAACAGAATCAATAACAATTGGTCGGATGTCAAGAAAATTTTTTGGTAAAGAAATGGAAAATGACTCTTTTGAATAGGTCCATTGCCAAGGTAAAGTTTCCCTAGAAATTTCCACATACTTTGCAGGACTTAATTTGAAAGAAGTCTTTTTAATTTAAAAGTTTTTAGCCAGTCCTCTTGTAAGAACGCTGTGACGCAAAGAACAAAGATTTACTTTCCAACACTCTCATTTTCTCTTCCTAGCAGTAGCACCCAAAATGGTACATAAATAAAATTAGCACCAGGGATAAAACTGGGAAAGCCTTTTTATCAGATCTGGACTATGATACAGAAGAAAACCCACACTCGTTGAACAATATAATAAACAAAACCAAGACTACTCGTAAAGACGCATTTGTCATCTATTGTCTTGGTCTCAAGATTGAAACCAACAATGTGGTAGTCTCCCACTTAAAATAGAAACCAAAAAAAAAAATTCTACACATCATGCATGAGGGTCTCTTTGTGTGAGGGGAGTGGAACAGACTATTGAAAATTGAGACTAGAACAAAGCTGCCAAATACCTGGCACCCAGCATAGAATTCCTTATGAGCTATTGGATCGATGCCGCCACTCTGGTTGGAGCAATAAGTGGCACACCATTTTACCAAACTGAACCCTCGCACAAAAAAACCAAAACTTGAGACATGTTTTAACTTATTTTAGACCAGTGGAAGCAACTTAAAGCTAAAATATCATGTATGAAGTTGAACATGTTAAGTCAACAAATAAACCTTTTGACGTATTCAGCAACAAATGAGATAGGCAAAAACTTTGCACGAGCCAAAAAACTAGCAAGATAGGAAACAGCACTCATTCTGCAAGTAACCACCAATGAAATTATTAGTACATCCCAACAACCATGAGCAGATGAACTTGTAAGCAAAACACTATTAAATTTATCCACTTCAGATAATAACAGATATGTTCAGCAGTATTTGAAATTGAAAAACATAAGATCACAAAAGAAACACTTCACAACCTGTTGACAGGGAAATAAAAATGAGTAAATTATTTTATTATCTTATTAGTTTATACATTATCTCAAATTAGCTTCTATACTAAAACAGAAAAATAAATCCTGAATTAGCCTTCTTCTGCTGAAACTCAACCCAAATAATAAGGTAATTGGACTACTATATGTAACTAAAACGTTACCTTTCCCTGCTTAGCTAAAATCTGTATTTTGCTTATGCAGTTATTGAAGTTGTTGACTTATCATAAAGATTTTTTTTGAAGTTGTAGTTATTCACTGGACCTTAATAGTAAGGGCAGATCTGGTCCCAAAATTAGACGGCAGCAGTAAAATTGCTACCAAAACTTAGCAAAGGGTAAAAGTTGTCTATATTCAATAGTTTAAGAGTATTTTTGACCCTTTTCCGTATATAGAATTACTTCATATGCATAAAAATGAAGGAAATTTTTTTTTTCCATCTGTATTGAATTTATTAAAAAAATCTTAAATTCAACAAAATTTAATAAACTGCGCCAAACGTGGGCAAGTTCTCTAGTTAAAGTATAAAGATGACAAAATCTTAAGAGGTATCCTGTAAGCTCTCGTGTATCCATAACATACGAGTAAACAAATTGATCAAGAAAGGAGTGTCAAGGTTCAATAGGTGAGGAGAAGAAGAAAAAGAGCCAAAGATTCAGAAACTCTTTATACTTACCTCTGTTCTGGACAGATGCTGATCTTAAATATATCAAAAAGTGTATCAGCAAATCTCCCCCCACAATTCTCTGGATCCAGTGAACATGCATAAAACATCACGAACTACAAAAATTGAACAGTATCGACAAATTTAAGTTCTAAAGGGCATGAGGTACATTGAAGTAAGAAAAACGAAACTAAGAAGACGGGGGTTTGTCAAGTTTGAAAGGAAGACAATTATGCATGTCACCTGAGCAAATTTGGACCTGTATGTCGGTAAAACAGTTTGCTGAAATGACTGGAGAAGAGTATCAAAAACCTACACCATTTGGAAGACAAATATATGTAAGAAAAGCAAGGAGTAGGGTTAGAAACTAAACACTGATGATGCATCCACTTTACCTGACACAGCCGTCCACTCTCCTTGCAAAAGTTAAGGTGATCAAAGGTAAGCACCATCAAGCTGTCCAATTGTTGAGCAATGAAATTTTCACCAGGAAATCGTTCCATCGAAGAAATCTGGAGCTGGGATTAATAGCGTTGTTAGTATATAAAAAGCAGATCACAAAAACCAAATCAAACGATGGATGAGCTCAGTGAGTAGAGTGCAAGGTATAAAAAGATTCAAAAAGATAGATGAGAACTTAAAAAACAAATATGACCAACCATTAGCTGCGAGTTACTTATTTTCTCCATGTTTTCCTTATACTACAGTACTCTTTGTATGATTAGTGCATTGTATTTATGCAAGATGCATCCAAAGACTGGTTTATCAGAAAATAGAAAAAGGTATATAACTGACTACGACAAGGAAAGCAGAACCATTTACAGAACAAAGGAAAACATCTTGTCATAGATGGTATTTGATTGATTAAATTTGTGAATATAATGGATCCAAATCCAATTGAATACAATCTTAAAATGGTTGATGAACGCCATGAAAAGGAAATTTGTCAATACACGAACATGGGAAGGGTGAACTGGTCAAAATTTGCAGTGTCAAAAAGGCAGTTCTTTTCCCAAGGGGGACTTCGGATTTAAACAGAAATGTTCGAGGGGATTCTCTTTTGAATCATCAGGTATTCGTATTTTTTATAACGGTAGTGTTCGGGCTAGCTTGCACGCCATCAGGTATTCATTATCTACTTGGTTTTCTTCAAGACTAAGACCATTTTTCACAAAGCACATAATTTTTATTAATATAGGGAATCCCCACACAATAGTACAGCAAGACAAGTAGAGAAACCTGCCCAATCATCTATACAAACAGGAACTCATTTGTGTACCAAAAAGAAACTCGAGACACAAGGCTACTCAACACACGTACAAAATCATCTTCACCCCTTCAAAAATATCCTATTTCTTTCCTTCCATATATACTTCCGTAAAAGCTTTTCTAGTTTAAAGAAAAAAGGAAAGACTCTGAACAACTGCAACATTATAGACAGAACACCACTTTTTAACACAGCTCTGATTTTAACGGAAACATTTATCACCATCGTACGGGAAAATATCAGGAAGAAGATGAAATCACCTCATCATCATCTTTGGTGAATTCTTCGTGTAAGATAGCATCCCATGGTATGTTTACCTAAGAAACTCAAGGACAAGAACCAACGTTAATTCAGTGCAACAACACCTCCAAAGTGAAAGATCAATTTCAAACAACTTACATCCAATTCTATCAGCCTATCCATAATTGCCAGAAGCATACTTCTTCCGACAATATCACCAATTTCTCCACTCGCCAGTTTTAACATGTTATCCACATATATCACCATCAGCTGCAGGTACTGCTTCTGGCGATGCTCTGCATGTACTGACTCTTCTGTCAGAATGAATGGCATCCTCTGCTTTACTATTTCCACAAGTCTCAAGGGGGAGAGAGGAATTAACTTCGCAATGCCTATTAATGTTGAATGGACACGATGAGCGACTTGGTCCTTTCGCTCTGGCTTATTCAGCAATGGTACGAAGGAAGGAGGAGGCATAAAATTCATCACAAGCATTTCCAAGCACAAATCGAGATACTTCCCACGGGATGTTGCCTACAACATAGGATAAGAGTCACAATCACAGACATAATTACAGAAGATAGCACCACTCACTAAAAAAAACTAGTATTAACTACTAACTGCATCACTAATCTGTTGCTAAAATTGCTCGTAGCTAACAGAATTTTTTAATAATCCGTCGCAAATAGGACGACGGAATTTGCTGTTTAGCTACAGAATTTATACGTAGCTAATTTATGCATTTTTAGTAGCGACTAGAGGCACATACCAAGGATATAACGAATTCCATCAAAGCATCCATTACATCAGTCCCATAGTTCCACATGCTCCTTCCTAAAATCTGGAGGCAAATAAGACATTTTACGTATACAATCTTCTCGTACTGCCTGTATTCTTATTTAAAAAAAGAGATTGAAGTTTAAACGAACTTACATATGAAACAAGAGATCGATGGTGAATAATGTCTAGAGAAAAAACTGATCCTGACAAAGCTTTTAAAGCTGTCTAAAAAATGCAAATCACGCATGAAGCGATAATTAAAAAACAAGAAGTAAAAAAAGAAACTACCAATTACAGGAGGCCTAGTATATGTGCAATATCTAAGGAAAACATACCACTTTTAGGGCCACCTTATCAGGATCGCGTTCATCACAGCAAACAAAATCAAGAATCTCTTTATAGTGGTCCGTGTTACCCTAATACACACACAGGTAAAAATTAAATCCTCCACATCATGTTTGCTAGGAAAGTAAACAGGAAAATTACTCAGTAATTAAAGCAACACTGTTTGGCTTGCTGAATTTTGGTAAGTTATATATATATAAGAACACAATTTCAATACAAAAAACATATACTCCCTCTGTCCCAATTTATGTGATACAGTTCGGATTTCGAGAGTCAAACTTATTTATTTTGATAGTGAATTCGAACATTAGGTTTTTGAAAAATAATTTACATATTTAATAACTACTACATAAAAATACTTTAAGTCACAATAATAACAACAACAACAATAACATACTCAGTGTAATCCCACAAGTGGGGTCTGAAGAGGTTAGAATGTACACAGACTATAAGTCATAATAATTAACAATTTAAAATATGTAAAGGACATACGAAATAAATCACGATCGAAAATTTTCTTGTTTAACTCTTGAAAAACGAAAAGTATCACGTAACTTGGGACAGCGCGAGCAGTGTGTATATATATATATATATAGACACACAAACATACACACACAACCTGGGAAACAGACTTAAGGGCAGCTCTAACTGGAGAGAACAACTTTGCATCCGTAAGCTCGACATACTCAGCTGCTAATTCTATTCCCATTATGTTTGATACAATTCCCTGTGAATAAACACAACTTATTAGCAAAAACAAGTTCTACAACAATTGCAAATAAAAACCTACGCTATTTTTTTTTTCTTTCCGAAAATACTAAACAAGAGAAAGCCTACGTTGGAAAGCTGAAGAGGAGCTGCCTGGGTAGTTGGCAAGGCAGGGTTACCCCCTTGATCGTTACTTGATTTATAGAAATAACCTACTACAGGCTTATTTAATTATTCGCGACTCTTTAGGTTTTTAGGTTTTTATTTTAGGAGAGGTAACTCAAGTTTTAATTATTAGGTGGAGGTGATAATTATTAAAAGGTTTTGAAGTTGCTCAAAAAATTTTATTTTGACACTTTGATTCTCAATTTTATTTTTAACACTTTGATTTTACCCCCACCTTTGTCCCCCCCCCCCTCCTCCCACCCCTCACTTACCCCCCCCCCTCCTCCCCAAAATTACTTTTTTTTAAAAAAATTTGAAAAGTTTTTCTTTTTGCTTTTTTGCACCCACCACCCCCCACCCTTCCAAAAATAAATGTTTGTTTAAAAAAAAAAAAATTTAAAAAGTTTTTTTTTTTTTTTTTTTTTTTTGCACCACCCCCTTCCCCAACTCAAAAAGAATATTGAAAAGAAGTTTTGATTTTTTTGGGGTTTAGAAAAAGTTTAGATAAAATTCAGGTTATTGTTGTAGTGTGTTTGTAGTGAAATAGATGATTTTTCTGTTGTTGTTATGGTATGATTCAGGGTTTAGGAAAAAATATCGAATAGATGATTTTTTTTGTTCTTGTCCAGGTATTTATCTGGTTCTGTTTATAGAAGATATCCAATGGATTTATAGTTATTGCAACAAGTTCTACACTTGTAGCAACAAGTAGACAATCTGCTCCAACAACTATAAATCTGTTGGACATAGCTTCAGTTATTTGGTTCTGTTTGTAGAAAATATCCAACAGATTTGTAGTTGTAGTCCAACCGAAATGCTCCATAGTTATTAATTGCACTGTGTTGTAATAATAGTTATTTGTTGGAACTTTATGACATTTTAATGTTATTCTTTTTGAATGGTAATTTCTGTTCTTGGTGCTTGTGAACTTGGTTTATATGATATGTTGATCGTGTTCAAATCACAAATGTGTATATTGTTGTTAATAAATTACTGAACAGTTTTCAACAAGTAATGAATCTGTAGCAATAGCTCTGTAACTTGTTGGGTTTTATCCAATAAGTAATGTGACTTGTTGCAACAACTAGTAACTTGTGTTTTGTCCAATCGGTAAAAGATTTCCAAAGAAATAAGCAATCTTTTGTAACAAAAATGATGTGCCTTGTTGCAGCAACTAAGTTACATGTTGGGGTTTTTTCAACAAGTGGAGTGACTTGTTGCAGAAAGTTGATAACTTGTTGTGTTTTATCCAACAAGAGTAAGGACTTGCTCAACAACTATGTCATTTGCTGCAATAGATACTACAGTTGTTGCAACAGATACTACACTTGTTGCAATAGATATTACAAATGTGTTAAACGGTGCTACTTCATTCACCCATATTTAGTGATCAACAAAGAGAATCAATGATATTTAGTGATAAACAAAGGAAATCAATAATAAGTAGTGATCAATATATAATACTTAATCAATTTGATGGTAATTTGAGTCAGGAATATGCACTAAATCCAAATCATTAGAGTGAATTGATATGAATTACTTGATTCATCCATATTTAGTGATAAGCAAATGAAATCAACGATATTTAGTGATCAACATATAATACTTAATCAATTTGATAGTATTTTGAGTCAAGAAAGATGATCTACTAAGTTAGTATGCACTAAATCGAGTGCTTATTATAGTGAATTGATGTGAACTTCTTGATTCACTCATATTTAGTGATAAACAAAGGAAATCAACTATATTTAGTGATCAATGTATAATACTTAATCAATTTGAGGTATTTTGAGTCGAAAGATGATCTACTAAGTCAAGATGCACTAAATCGAGTGATCATTAGAGTGAATTGATGAACTACTTGATTCACCCATATTTAGTGATAAACAAATGAATCAACGATATTTAGTGATCAATATATAATACTTAATCAATTTGATAGTATTTTGAGTCAGGAAAAATGATATATTAAGTCAGTATACACTAAATCAAGTGATTATTAGAGTGAATTGATGTGAACTACTTGATTCACCCATATTTAGTGTTAAACAAATGAAATCAATGATATATACATACATGTATATATATACACTAACATCCTTAATGGATTAGATAGTAATTTGATGGATTAGATGGGCAATTCTAAGTGTATTCTTAGAACGTATACTACAGCTTGTCGCAATGATACTACTACGCTTGTTTAACATGTACTACACTTGCTATAACAGATACTACAGTTGTTACAAAGGATACTACAGTTGTTCCAACAGATACTACAATTGTTCCAACAGATACTACACTTGCTGCAACAGATACTACTTGGTTCACCCATATTTAGTGATCAATAAAGGGAATCAACCATATTTAGCGATAAACAATGGAAATCAACCATATTTAGTGATAAACAATGGAAATCAACCATATTTATTGATCAATATATATATTTAAGCAATTTGAAGGTGTTTTGGGTCAGGATAGATGATCAACTAAGTCTAATACGCACTAAACGGAGTGATCATTGGAGTGAATTGATGTGAACTACTTGATTCACCCATATTTAGTGATAAACAATGGAAATCAACCATATTTATTGATCAATATATATACTTAAGCAATTTGATGGTGCTTTGGGTCAGGATAGATGATCAACTAAGTCCAGTACGCACTAAACGGAGTGATCGTTGGAGTGAATTGATGTGAATTACTTGATTCACCCATATTTAGTGATAAACAATGGAAATCAATAATATTTAGTGATCAATATATATACTTAAGCAATTTGATGGTGTTTTGAGTCAGGATAGATGATCAACTAAGTCCAATACGCACTAAATGGAGTGATCATTGGAGTGAATTGGTGTAAACTACTTGATTCACCCATATTTAGTGATAAACGGTGAAAATCAACCATATTTAGTGATCAATATATATATCTACTAAAATCATTAGTAAGTTATTGCAACTTCTTCCACAACTGTATGATCTGTTGCAACAGATTAGTAACTTGTTTAAACAAATTAGTTATTTGTAGGAACGGATTAGTAACTTGTTGAAACAAATTAGTAAATTGTTGCAACTTCTTCCACAACTGTACTATCTATTGCAACAGATTAGTAACTTGTTTAAACAGATTAGTTACTTATTGAAACGGATTAGTAACTTGTTGAAATAGATTAGTAGTTTGTTGCAACTTCTTCAACAACTGTATGATCTGTTGCAATCATTTAGGCAACTTGTCTAAACAGATTAGTAACTTGTTTAAACAGATTAGTTACTTGTTGGAACGAATTAGTAACTTGTTGCAACTTCTTCAACAACTGTATGATATGTTGCAATCATTTAGGCAACTTGTCTTAACAGATTAGTGACTAGTTTAAACTGATCCATCCGCTGAAACAGATTGTTGCAACTTCTTCAACAAGTGTATGATCTGTTGCAACAATTAACTCATCTGTTGCGACATATTTTTTAGTTTTTACAATAATTTAAGCAATTGTTTGATTTTTTCCAACAAGGTGAGTAATTTGTTGCAACAACTAAGCAACTAAGCAATTCATACTGTATGCATCTATTGCAAAAATTAGTAAGCAAAATAAATAAGTTCATAAATAGAAATTGTTCAACAAAGAACCTTGGCTCCAAATACCACAACTAATCAAAATAAATAAGTTCATAAACATCATTCACAAATAACATAAAGGATAAAAAAAAAAAAAAAATAGAAATTGTTCAACAGCCTCCAAATATCACAACTTAAGTAATAATTTGTTCAGCAACTACCTTCTGGGGTGTAGCAGATTTACTTGATCTACTTCATCTCCTTCATTTCCCTCATCAGTTTCTCCATCGTCTAGTTCTTCTTCACTTTCTTCATTTGTATATACTGCTTCTTGGCTATGTTCTTCATCTCTTTCTGAGGATTGATTGTCAGTTTGGCTACCAATTTGACTATTTCTTTCCTCAACATTTGCTGATTCATAAATAAATTGTCTACTTGTTGCAACAAGTGTAGAACTTGTTGCAACAATTACAAATCTGTAGGATATCCTTTACAAATAGAACCAAATAACTGAAGCTATGTCCAATAGATTTGTAGTTGTTGCAACAGATTGTCTACTTGTTACAATAAATCTAGAACTTGTTGCAACAACTAAAATCTGTTGGATATCTTCTACAAACAGAACCAAATAACTGAAGCTATATCCAACAGATTTGTAGTTGTTGCAACGATTGTCTATTTGTTACAACAAGTGTAGAACTTGTTGCAACAACTAAAAATCATTGGATATCTTCTACAAATGCAAAATAATCAAGCCGTGTCCAATAGATTAGTGAGTCGTTGCAATGATTGTTTACTTGTTGCAAAAAGCGTAGAATTTGTTGCAACAACTACAAATATGTTGGTTATCTTCTACAAATAAAACCGTATAAATACCAGGACAAGGACAAACAAACTATCTGTTGGATATATTTTCCTAAACCCTGAACCATACCAGGACAACTACAAACACATAACAATAACAACCTGGATTTTATCAGTACTTTTCCTAAACCCAAAAAAAATAAATCAAAACTTCCTTTCAAGATTTTTTTTGGAGTTGGGGGGGGGAGGGGGTGCAAAACCAAAAATAAAAACTTTTCAAATTTTTTTTTTAAAACAAAATTAATTTTTTTTGGGTGGGTGGGGGAAGTAAGAAACCAAAAAACAAAAAAAAAATCAAAACTTCTTTTCAAGAAAAATTATTTTTTTGGGGCAAGGGGTTGGGAAAAAGTTTTCAAAATTAAAAAATAAAATTATGGGGGGGGGGGGGGGGGGGGGGGGAGGGAGGGGGGGCCGATAAAAAAAATCAAAAATTAAAAAAAAATCTGGGTTGGGGGGAGGGTTGGGAGGAAAAAAAGGTGGGGTGAAAAAAAAAATTATTTAAAAAATAAAGAAAAAAAATCAAAATAAAAAAAATAAATCGGGGGGGGGGGGGGGGAGGGTGGGAGGAGGAGGAGTGGGGCCGGTAAAAAAAAATTAAATTTTTTTAATTTTTTTTTTTTTTTTTGGGGGCGGGGGGAGGGGGAGGGTTGGGAGGAGGAGGAGGGGGAAAAAAACAAATAAAGAAAATCAAAACTTTTTTTTTAAAAAAAAAAATTGGGGGAGAGGGGTGGGAGGAGGAGAAGGGGGGGGCTAGTGAAAAATAAAATAAAATAAATTAAAAAAAATTTCATTTTTTTTTGGTGGGGGGGGGGGAGGAGAGGGGGTGGCCGGAAAAAGCAAATAAAAAATTCAAAACTTTTTTAAAAAAAAAAATTATGGGTGGGGGTGTGGGGCGGGGGAGGGGTGGGAGGATGAGAAGGGGGTTGGTGGGTTTTTTGGATTAAGTTGGGGTATTTTTATATTTTGTAAAAGATTAAGAAGTTAGAAAAAATATATTTTGGACCCCAATTTTTTTAATCCCAAATTTAATTGGGTTTTGTTGTCAAGTGGTCCCACGAGTCACCTATACTAATTTCACAACTAAAAGGTCACCTATAGCTAATTCTTCCAAGTTACTACACTTATTTTTGAACAATAAAGTCAGCCAACTTATAAAAATAATCTAAGAAAGTCACTTTAACCTATTAAAGTATTTACTTTTATTTTTGAACAACAAAGTCACCCAACTTATAAAAATGACATAATAAAGTCACTTTTTCTTTATAGGACAGCTATTACTATTTGGCTAAAAAATACTCTCTCTATCTCAATTTATGTGATACTTTTCGCTATTCTAGAGTTAATTTGACTAAATTTTGAAGTTAAATTGGATTAGATTAACTCAATATTTTGAGATTAAAATTTATATATTGAAAAATTACATGAAAAGTACTATAAATTGCAACTTTTCACATATCAATTTTGGTGAAAAAATATATACATCTTAAAATACTGATCAATGTTTTCGTTAATAATTATGTTTAAAAGATCACATAAATTGGGATAGAGGGAGTATACCACTTTAGCTTGTCATGCCATATAAAAAAGATGCATTTTTTTAAGATAAAACTCATTAAACCTATGTCCTTAATAATTTTGTGATATTAAATTCTACTTCATGTTTATATAGTAGTATAATTTTACTTTGAATTCGTTATGCGATCCCTTTTATCTATGATCCCTTTAAATGACTAAGTATGTCTGAATATATTCAAAATGTTCATAATTTGTTTCAATCAAACAAAACCCTTCATAAACACTTACTCCTTCATAGCTAAACTTGTTGGTATAGTAGCGGATAGTTTAGCGCTGTTTAGCTTAAATTAATAGTTAATAATAAGAAGACTTCTTTAGTTCTACTTTAGCAAATTTATTCATCGAAAGCTATTTTATGTGCAATTAATCTGCATCACGATATAATTTTATAACATGATAATGTAAAGAAAACACACCTAGATGTAAGAATTAAAATAATATCAAAGAGATACAATTAAAATGGGATATAAGGGACATGAATTCAATAAGTTTTATCTTTAAAAATGGAGTTTTAATACATGGAATGCCAAATGAGTGTGTTAATAGAGAGAAAAAATGAGCGTGTTTATTTTTTGAGTCAACTAGTAATAGTTCAGTGATTTTATTATCCAAAAAAAAAAAATTACTTTAGTAGGTTATTTTCATAAGATGGGGTCCTTTATTGTTCCAAAAACAATAAAAAAAATGACTTTGATATGTTTTTCCTATAAGTCGCGTGACCATTCAAAGAATTAAGAGCCTATTTGGATTGGCTTATTTTAGGTGCTTTTAAAGCAAAATAGCTTTTAAGCATTTTTGTAGTGTTTTGGTAAAACAAAAAAAATATTTTTAAGCACTTGTTTTTAAGTCAAAATACTAAAAATAAGCCAACAATCATAAATTAAAATTCCTAACTTTTATAAGTCACTTACATTTTTAAGTCAAATTTTGCCTCATATTCAAATCTTTAAAATTAAGGTTCAACCATAAATTAAAATTTTAAAAAAATTCGCAAGCGTAGTTTAAATTTCGCTATGTCGCGCATACTTTTGTTAAGGAATTACAAAGTTAAGTGCATTTCGATACTTATGCTTGTATGTGCTTGGCATAAGTATGTTGGTCTAACTTTGATAATTCCTTCACAAAGTTGCGGTCCCAGATAAAAGTTTGCCCATTAAAAGACTAACTTTTGTCTTATCAAAGCTTTTTACTTACGCTAAGTCCGCCCACAAGGCATAAGTATTCAAGAAAAAGTCATGTTATGATGACATAATTTTTTTTTAACACATGCCCATCCTAATTAAAATAAAATTAATCCAAACTTAACAATATTAACACAAGCCACGATTGACAACCTCATCATGAATTGCATTTGACCATGATGTACCATTTCCAAAGACAAGAGCATTTTATTCTCAAGAAGTAAATCTTAGATAAAGCCAAGACAATAATTCTGCCAGAAGTAAGCTAAATAGATGGTCAACAAGAAGAATGCTATCCACAATGTTAGAAACTTTAGGTCCTCCACGTGATACACCTAGCAAGCTTCCACAAGAATGATGAATATTTTGAACCACTTTCGAAACAAAACATGCTATGACTTATCACTCAAATATTTATGATGAACATAACATTTCCTTCACAAAGTTATGCGTGGGGCATACTTTAAATGCCGGATCCTAAGTAACTATATGTGAAGGAATTATTTATGCCTCGACATACTTATGCCAAGTCCGCCATTAAGGCATAAGTATGCCAAAGTCCCATAACTTTGGTAATTCCTTCACAAGTGTATGCTTCGTTGGCGGCATAGCGAAATTTAAATCAAAAATTTTGATCGTATTTGAACCCTAACCTATGGGTGCGCGCAAAATTTAAACATTTCAAATTCCTCTTAAGTCCATCGAAACGAGCTCTTAACTCTGGCAAGGCAAGGCCCGAAAGAAGATTGCTTCAATTTTGTCTTTCCTAGCTTTTTGTGCGGCTATTAGAAGAGCCACTCCTATGTTATAATGAAATAACATTTTTTTTTTTGCGTGGATTGTCCTTCTTTTGGGGTGGTCGTTAGTTTTTGCCCCTCAAATTGCTGGTCTTTAATTTTGTTCTTCGCTTAAAAAGGCGCGTCGAAAATACTATGCTCGGGTTCGAACCCCTCGCCAGTCAAACAAAAAAATCACAAAGGCAAGGCTTTTGCCAAAAGTCTTATATATATGCAAAGCAGACTTTTCCTTAAGATAATTAAAAGTTTTAAGTTCCTGGCATAGATTCGTAGAAACCTATGCCTTGGGAAATTATTATTATTTTTGACTCAAAACCCGTAACCCGGGTATTTTCGGCCACTTTTTAAGCAAAGGACAAAAATTAAAGACCAGCGAATTGAGGGCCAAAAATTAAAGACCTCCATATGAAGGGCAATCGTGCAAATTGCCCATGAAATAATCCACACAATAATATGAATTGTGAAAAGTAATGAAAGTAATTAGGGGACATATTTATTTATAACGTGAGAGGTATATAGATCATGATCGTAAGAGATCATCTTAATTTTCATGAGGAATTAAGCCGATGATTATACTAATATAATTATAGGTCTTAGGTGATCGTTTTCATTATATTTTATATATCATTCATGTTCATAAGATATTACTATATTTTAGAAGTGAACAAGCAGTATTGGCTGGGTTTTTCTTGGTCTTGCTTTATTGTTATCAATACTCCAATTTGGTATTTGTTAGTTTCCAATTCTTTTGAATATAATAATTTTAAGCACATGTTAGTAACTGTAATTTTACCTGATTTGCACATGCATTATGTCACTTTGATTAATTTTGTCTTTGTTATAATTAATTATTGCATAATTAAATCGTCTTATCGAAAACTCTAAGCTATCAAAGATGACTGGAATTTAGAATTGGATTGTGCACCAAGGTATTTGATGTAATGCTTGAGTCATTTTATTTGGAGTATTTCCTTGTTTTTGTCCTTTTTGTGCTGCAGCGGGAAAATTTCTGGGAGCGAAAATATTCGGTATGGAGGAAAATGTTATCCTGGAAAATATTTTCTTAGAAATTAAGTGAATTAAAAACTAACTTGGTTCACCATATTTGCTGTTATGTATTCCACACAATATAGATGCAAAGAATGATTGTTAATTACTTGTTATTAATATTCTTCTTGCTTTGGTATGGTCAACAATGAAATATAGAGTATTCTTCACTAATACGGAAAAATTTAATTTGAATCACAAGTATGAAGTATATGATGGACGGGTAATTTACTTGTCTGAAAATAATGTTTTAAGGATTACAAAATCAACCTTCCTTGAATTTGAATCCTGAGTTACAACATCTATTGAAAGATAGAAAGAATCTAACTTGAGTAATATTTCATGGAGTAATTGATAATTGTAAAACTTCCTTTTATCAATTTTACTTTGTCTCTAAATGCTTGATTTGTTGATCTAGCTGAACCGGAGAAAAATCAAAACAAAATCATATAACACCAAAAAGTATTGATTGAATACCTCTGTAGTGTATTAATGCATGGATAGAGGATTCAACTTAAGGAGAAAAGGCGAGACTAATCTTCCCAACTTATTGATGGCACCTGCTGATACATAAACCGGGAAACTTCACATTATATTAAATTAGTTATCTTATCTAGCTATGAGCAGAGGCGGAGCCAGGATCCGGATCTTGTGGGTTCTGTTGGGAAGAAACAAGCAATAACCAAATTGCACGACGAGGTAACAGCGGAAGAAATGCCCAAGTCGAAACTTCCCACACTATTTGAACCAAGAGAAGACAATAGACACTAGCACAAATGGAAATCCAAGCAGCAGCTATACCAACAATAAAATAGCAAAGCAAGCAAAAATAAATCGAATCAAGAGACACCAAATTTACGTGGGTAAAAACCCTTCAATGTGAAGAGGAAATATCCACGGACCTGTGCCCACAAAAGCTCCACCATAAACAACAAGAGTTACAACAATGTTCTCCAAATGGCTACAATAATAAAGCCAATCACTGAAAGCAACAATACATAAAAGATAAAGACCAAAAAACTAGCGAAGAAAGGAGAAAAAATCACCCCCAAAAAATCGAGCTACTGTTCGTACTCGAAAATCGGAGCTACGTACCACAAAATCCGATCTTCACCGTTGAAATCGAAGAAACAGATGTTGAGAACCCTCGCTTCAAATTTCAGCAGACGATCCAACGGTTAACGAATCGAACGTAGTTTAAAGCGATCGTTGTAGCAGAAAATTTCTCGGACGAAAATCGCTTTCTCCTCACGTTTTTCTCTCTATATGGCTGCGATGAATTCACTCTGTATTCTCAAAATAAGACCTAAATTGATCCTATATATAGAGGAAATTTTGGGCAAAAATTGGCCTCGGTCCAAATTGGATTGGGTTTTATTAATCCAATTCCACATGTAGGAAAACCCAAAAACCTAACAATTCTCCCCTCCCGACTATTTGAGAAAACCGCCATCCCGACGATCAAGCAACGCTTAAATCTAGACTCGCAGCCTCAAGCCTAGGACAACCCGAATAGATGACATCTTCACAAATGGAGAAACGATTTCATCAAAATCAACTCCTTCTTCTCATTGAAGCCCTTGACAACCAATCTAGCCTTGTACCTCCGGAACTGGTTACCATCTTCATGTTTCACCCTAAAAGCCCACCGTTGCTTTTCAAAGCTTCTTCGTCTCTAGAAGTTTCAACTGCATCAAATGTATGATTATCATGCAAGGATTTAGTCTCATCTTGCATATCATCAAACCACATTTCTTTTTCTTCACTATCCATGGCCTCATCAAAACTTTCAAGTTCTCCCCCATCAAGAAAGCACAAACTCATCGGGAGAATAACGAGATGAAGGTACTTTCTCTCTAATAGATCTTCTCGGAGAACTCTCTCCGGAACATCAATAGCAACTGGTTGCCGGCAACCACATCATCTTCCACCTGAGCATCAACAACATCATGTCATTATTCTAATACGATCACTATCTTCATTATTGTTATATCCCGTATTTTGTACGTTGAATATTTTAAGTGATTGCGACAAGTTGTGGATAAGACTTTTAATTTCCGGTTTTGTTTTTGTTTTTTAATGCAATGTTTGCATATTCATCTTTTCATTGGTATGAAATGGAGTGTTATGGCAAATTTGGAATAAGAAAAAGTTTGATGTTGAATAAGTTATACGTATTGTATGGAGTTTTGGACATATCCATGCAAATAAAGAGATCGGTGTATAAAAGTTTTAGGTCTCGAAATAATTTCCGCGGATGAACAAAGGATCGCGCGCAAGTCGATCGCACGCATCGGCTACAAGGACTTCGGGAGTAAATGGTATATAAAGGCTTAACCCCTCATTTTCAGCCAAAAAAAATCAGACCAAAACATTCTAAATATTCTAGAAAATTCCAACCTTCCACCACCAACTTTTAGCCCGAAACCGGTATAATTCCCAAATTCGGTCCGTACAAATAAGATAGTTGCGACTTCAAAATCGCGTATCGAGGCTTTCAGTGGCTTAAGTTCGATGCGGTTGAGTAAATATATAGCATTATTATCGAGGGAAAGGTATGAATCTCTTTCTATTTGTGTTAATATTGGTTTATTTACTTTATATGAGCCGAAAAATCGTTATAAAATGGTTTCGTGATGGAAATATGGGACAAACACCATATGGAATGTTATGGAAGTATTTTGAAGTTGGAAATATTATGGTTAATGTTGGTTTGGTATATGTAGTCGAATCAATATAATTGGAATGTTGTCGAAGTACGTGGAAATGACTTGTTAGTGTTAGAATGCATTTGAAATTACTTATTGATGTTGTGGGATGGTTGTTGGTATTGTTGTTGAAGATTCGCCGAGTTAAAATTCCTGGGACGTCCAAGTTATTAGGGAAATGGCCCGAAATTCCGTAGAAAAAGTAATGGCTCAGATTGAATTCTTCGACGCTTACGGCTAATGTTCGATGCCTATTGATGTTGTTGAGATTTTGAGGAAGACGAGACTTACGTTTCGGGGTTAGCGTTTTAGGAAGCAAGCTGTACGCGAAGCTTACCCTTCTTTTCTTTGGCATGTCTTAGACGGGATTAAGGTATGACATGGTTTCGGTCTCTGTGGAAACTCCATTCTTAAGTTTCGAGTATGTTTATGATTCATATTTGCTTTTGATGTGGCATCCTTGTACGGTCGCGCGGTTCGTATGTCTTTGATATGGGTGAGTTTGAAATGTTGTAAACGGTTTGTTCCGAGGGATTTTATGTCTAAAAATGTCCGTAACTTCTTACGGAGCGAACCGGATTGCTTTGATGAGTTTTCGCAAACGATTCTTATTTGTTTCTTGATATTCGTATGCCTAATATGGTCGAATTATGATCCTTATGTCTTTTGTATGATTAAATTTTTAAGGTTGCAAAAGAGTTATGTTTTCCAAAAAAAAGTTTTGTTTTCAAAAGAGTTTTGTTCCTAAACGATTCCAAAACTACGAACGACCGTAACTTTCAAGAAAAGGCTCGGATCGCTTTGATATTCTCGCAAATGATTTCTACGACGAGTAATGACCTTAACTTTCATAAAGTGGCCTTAGATTGGGTTGACGCTGTTCGTAGGTCCCGCGATTTCTTTTTTATAGTT
>NC_081349.1:44805175-44892126 GCF_029784015.1 Lycium ferocissimum
TGGAAGCATCTATTCATATAGATGTGTGAGATCAAATATGGTGTAGAGAGAGGATCACGCTTAAAAGAATCTGATTCTGATGATTGGTCTGTGCTTATTAATTTATCCATGAAATGCTTGTGAAAGTGGAATGAGCAGTACACTCTTTGTAAATTTTGGTACATTATAGCAATTTGACTTTCTTCGTCAAGGATTATACACAGAACGGTTTTCTCAGAGGCCTTTAGAAGCTAACTGGTCAAATATGATTGATACGATTGACAGGCAGAATTTAAGTAAAATGGATTCAAAAGACAAACTATTGACGGAATCAATAGAGGTAAATAAGAGTGCAATATTTTGGAAGTTCATGAAAGCAAATGAATGACATAATCATCGTGCCTGAAATAGTTTCCTGTTTGAATGATTTTTGCGCGACATAAATTGGCAGTTTAAGTTTATTCAAGGCAAGCTATGGTCTTTTGATTAAGTTGACAATAGAATGCACATAAGTTGTACATGTAATTGTTGGAAAACTTTATACACTCCGCACAAGATCGCAAGTAAATCATTAGATGGTGATGAATAATTGTAGAAACACTAACCTTGTTCCATTGCAAGAGTTGATTGAGAAAACTTGATTGAAGAAGTGAGTCTTCTAAGTCTGGAATCGCTCTTGATACTTTGTCTTTTCAGAGATGGAAAGGAAAAGAAAGAAGCGTATTCTGACTTTAGGGACCACCCCTTTTAAAGGTTACGGTGGTGGCTTTTAATATTAAAAGGTGTCTTTTCATAAAGTATGTGTCCATCAAACATACAATGTGAAAGGAATAATTGATACTTCTTAGGCCCATATAATAATACTTTATTAGATCATAAAATTGGCTCTTTTAATAATAGCATATCTATGTATAAATATATTAATATGTGAGTCCACAAAATAAAAAATTACTAACAGTAATTACCTTCTGAAACTATATGTGGTCGAAGGAGTGTTAAAGCTCTTGAATCTAAAATTTATTTGCGGTGGGAAAATCTTTTGAGGTATGTTTTTTGTGTACAAACTTATGAATTCCCTGTTTGTTGTGTACAAACTTATGAATTCCCTGTTTGCTTACTCGATAGCTATAGATGTCACGAATCATTTGGTTTGTCCAAATCATAATTGTTTATGAAAGTAATTAGTTCTTTTACATAGTAGCTTGAGTTACTAATGAAAGAAAATATTTATTCGCGCTAACTGTCTTGCCATGTCATGTTTAAGAGGTTACCCTAGACGTTTATATAATGCAACATATATATTTAAAAAAAAAAAAAAAAAAAAAGAAACATACAGTTCTTTTTCTTGCTTGACCGTTCAAATAGGGTAACACTGTTAAATTGCTTTAAAGCAGTGCTATTAACTATTTGTTTTTTATTTAGCATGGATTCGTGGAAGATACAAAGCTGTCACAATATCATATGAGGAACTTGAGAAAAGTCAAGGATCCTTGTATGCACCCATTAGAAGCTATAGCTAACATGGAATTCATATATGTTGCTACCTGTCAGAAGAATCAAAAGTGAAGATGTGCAAATAATATTTTGAACTTAACGGTCAAGTAAGTTATTGATTTTTTTGAAGCCCAGTGCACTAAGCTCCCGCTATACACGGGGTCTGGGAAAGGGCCGAACCATAAGGATTTATCGTACGCAGCCTTACCCCTGCATTTCTACAAGGAACAATGAAAATAATAAGTTAGATTTGTCGGTACTCAAATGCATAATGTTTTGGTGAAATCTGCTAAGTAGATGTGTATGACTTCATTACCAAGAAAAATTATGGAAAAGCATTATGTTGTTCATTTCATGGTATTCTTACTCCTGTACATTGAAAAAGAAAATTGTGCTATCAGGAAGCTTTATTTAGTGTCTTAATTTTTCAAGTTATTGGTCAGTGTGTTAAACTATTTTCATCATGTGCACTTTCGATTCTTAATATCAAGCGGAGAATTCTGTGCTAATAATCTCCTCTTTCAAATTAATGTTATGCTTTAGAATTTATAACAGTTTGATTTGTTTTCATATAATGAAATAAAATTTCGGAGATAAGAACCGTGCTCAAAAGTATGAGATGACCGAGTATAAATTGTATTACAAGTTTGAAGAGCACCATAGTAGCAGATTGTCAGAAAAATATTATTGGAATGAATTAGTGTTGCTGGAAAATAAAGCATGGTGAAAATGGATTAGCTGAAAACATCTTAACGAAGGTGGGAACCACATTGAAAGAGGAAATAAGAAAAGGAGATGAAAGACAAGTACTTGGAAGTGCTGCAGTTTCATAAACTTGCCTTGATTAGAACTATTGAGAACAACCTCAGGTATGTGTGTTGATTTAGCTTTTGTCTCAACTTTGAATCCTTTTTATGGAGCTATGTATCTACTGTTGTTCCCAAAACAAATTGGGTAGAGATCTGGGGCTTAATGTTTCTCCATTCTTGTTCACTGAACTGCTGCTGTCTGCCCCCAATTTAAGAGGTCTATTTAGTTTGTGTACAAAGTGGATAACTTTCTGAGATGGACATCTTTAAGTAAAGAAGTAGTGCTCAAAGTGAATATTTGAGAAGCAAGTGTTGGAAGAAGCTCTGGGAAGTGTAGAGAAAAGCATTGTTTCAAGACAACTCAACTTAGAAATTACTGGTATTGAAAGGCTTGACCTTTTGGGTCTTCTGTTTCTTCAAATGCTTACGGCCAAATGGTTTGCAACCTTGGTTGTGCAAGTAAATCTTTTACGCATATTTCCAGTCAGTTACCATCTATCCTGCTCTGTGATTTATTTGGTTAGTGATGATGGTTTCCTTCCACTATGATGTTTATGCTTTTTGAGGTTATTTTTACTGCAGACACTGGTTATTGCTCCCTTAAATGAAGTGAATATATAAGGGAAAGAGTTCTCGGTGGTGGTCCTATCTAAAGCAGTTTCCCCGCAGCTATGACACTTGCGGACTTCGGAAAATTCAAGATACGGGCGTAGCAAGAGTTTGTAGCAATCCGTACAACTTAAAATGTATTTCATAGTTGGAAAACACTTCTTCTGTTCACTGTATAAGCTTATGCAATTTAGCGTCATGTATGTTCTATTGTTGATATTCCTTTGTTCTTTTTTTATTTTTTACTGCCATCGTTCTTCACCAAATGAATATACGAATACTCCACACTTGAAAATCTAAAATGTTGGGCACGTGCGGCTCATCTAGTTTATTAAGATGATATCACACATTTTCTTGTTCTTCCTATTAAGGGTATGTCCATATGAACCCTATAGTCTTAGGTGTCCGTTTTCATTTTAATTTGTACATTACTATAAAAGCAAAATAATAAAAATATTCAAGGGAGATCATTATCTATAAAGAGAGACATCCACTATCGTAAGTGGTCTAACGGATTTCAGATTCATGTTCGTAAAGAAATAACTATAACGTACCATTGTCTTTTTCTTCCGGTAAAGTGTATAGTAAGTAATACATGAGCCATATAGCTGCCTCATGCGATCTTTTCCATCGTAGCCCATGTAGAGGGGCGTAACTAAACCCGCAACCGGTTCGGGTTAACCGGTTCAAACCGGTAACCGGACCGGTAAAACCGGAACCGGTTCAACTGGTCCGGTTAACCGTTTATTACATATCGGTCCGGTTTCGATTTTTTTGGAACCGGAACCAGACCGGTAAAACCGGTCGATTTAATTTTTTTTTTTTTTTTTTTTTAATTTAGCCTTTGGGCTGCTAATTTGGACTGTTGGGCAATGGTCCATTTGCAAAAATGGCCGTTATGACGTCCCAAACCCATTTTCGCCCCCCCCCCCAACCCAACCCAACCCCCAAACTTTTTTTTTTAACACTTTAACTCATCCCCCACCCTTATATAAACCCCTCTCCATTTCCATTTTAATCCACACCAATTCACTCTTCTCTTTCTCTCAAATCTCAATCTCTCAATTATAGTTATTTTGCAACAATTAGCCACTTTAAATTTCTCTCAAATAAATATTATAAAGTCTTATTATAGTTTCAATATTATAATTTTGCAATTATAATATTGTTGGTGGAGTTGGTGATTTTGCAACAATCCGAAGTAGCTTTGGTGGATTTGCAATTCTAGCCGCCTTCACTTTGTTGAAAATTAGTCCGGCAATTTGGTACCTTCGTTCCAACTCTATCTTTATTTTTTGCAATTTAATTTACGCAATTTAATTTGTTTCAATTTATTTTCTTGTGATTTATTTGAGTGTGATTTAAATTAATTCTATTTAATAATGACGAAGAGATTTAGACGTCGTGTCGGTAGTAGTGGTATTATTAGGGGTGGGCTTAATGAGGAAACATTTGTGGAAGAAACACCTAATTTAGGTATTGATGTTGGTGGAAATAATCCACTTTTAGGTCATGAGGCAATGCAACAACATTATATCGACACTTTTAATGAAATTGATGATGATGATGATGATGATGATGAAACACAAGCCCCCGAAAATCCCATAGGAGATACATGTCCTGCACAATCACATACACAAGACAAACCGCCTAGAACTTATAAGCCAACCGCTAAAATTTGAAAATTTATGACTAAGGATAGGGAAAGCCAAACAGCTAAATGTACCCTATGTGGACAAGTATTTGCTTTTAGGCAAGAAACTAGTAAGGATGGTGGAACGGGTACACTAAATGGTCATATGAGAAAGAAACATATGGATGTTTGGGGAGAGCAAACGAGTTCAAATGTGGGGGGGTATTCAAATGACGATAGACCCACGAACCGGTAAAATTTTTAAGTATGACAAGAAAAAAGAGCGCGTAGAAATAGCTAAAATGGTAGCTTATGATTGTTTACCATTTTCCTTTCCTTCGGGTTAGGGGTTTGTTACTTACATTCAACGTTGTTATAATCCATTATTTGAGGGTATTCCTAGAAGTACTTGTAGAGCAGATGTTATAGATTTGTATAAAAAATATATATTTTATTTGCGCCATGTATTTAATTCTTTAAATTGTAATGTTTCTCTTACAGCTGATTTGGGTCTTAGTCTTAACAAGTTAGACTTTTTTGCTATTACATGTCATTGGGTTGATGAGAATTGGGTTATGCAAAAAAGAATTATATCTTTTTTATATGATGAAGGAAAAGGCCGTCACGATGGAAATTTTTAGCGGATTCAATGTCTACTATTATGAGATTTTTTAACATTTATAGAAAAATACTTTGTATTGCTTTAGATAATGCTTCTAATAATACAAAGGCGATTGGTCTTTTAAAAAGAGAATTAAACCCTCCGCTAAAAAATATTTCTCATGTGAGATTAGTTGTCACATTTTAAACTTAATTGTTAAAAATGGTCTTGTGTATTTTGACAATTCTATTCAAAAAGTTAGAGATGCGGTTGCGTTTCTTTTTTGTAATGCTAATAGGGGAAGACTTAGAGATTTTAAGAATGCTTGTGTGGAAAATAACCTTAGACCTAGGAAAATTCAAGTAGAAATTGAGACTAGGTGAAACTACACTTACATTATGCTACAACAAGCATATGAGTATAGGATTCCCATACAATAAGTTCACAACAAATATAATATTAATAATGATGATTGGTTAAATTTTACGCATTGGGAAGATGTTAAGGAATGTGTTGAACTCTTAGAATTTTTTTATAATGCAACTCTTGCTTTTTCTAAATAATTCTATCCCACGGTAATCGAAATTTTAGCCTACTTAGCGAAAATAGCTAGAGTTTTACAAGAGTATAAATATAAACCCGGTTATCAAGCGGCTATTTTTGATATGACAACAAAATTTAAGAAGTTTTTTTTCCCATCCCAACTTTATTTATATTGGGTTCTCTTTTAAATCCTTGTTTAAAAGTGTTTTATACTAAAGCATTGGTTGGTCAAATTTATACATTTTTAGAAATTAAAGAGGGAGTTCAACCATCTTTAGCTGAAGCCGAACTCTCTATTGATGACGAGTTTAGAAAAGTTTTTACTCATTATTCTTATTTAGAAGAACATGCTACACCCGTTGCTCCACGCCCTACTACTTCTCAAAGTAGCAAAAAGGGCTTGTCGGGTTTGTCGCATTTAAAAGTTTTACATTCACAGCCAACTCCTTCTTGTAATGCAAACTTTGATGAATATAACTTTTATTTGATGCAGCCAAATGTAGATATCAAGGAACTAGATGAGTTGGACGTCTTAGCATGGTGGAAGAAATACAAGGCAAGTCATCCGATACTCTCAAGAATGGCTCGAGATATCCTTACGGTTCAAGTATCAACCGTGGCTTCGGAGAGTGCATTTAGCCAAGGAAGACAACAAATTGGAGACCATAGACACTCATTATCCGACTTTAGCTTGCAAGTACTAGTGTGCATTCGCGATTGGATTAGATCGAAGTGACGCAACCAAAACTTAGAAGCGGATGAAGGCGAAGAGGAAGAGATTGAAGATTTGATAGCAAGTGGACCGGACCAAATGGAATACTTTGAAGATATCTCCATGGCCGAATATGATATGGGGGAAATTAACCAAATGATTGAGAATTAGTGATTTTATTATTATACTATTTCTTTGTAACTCATGTATTATTTGCAAGTTAAAAAAAATACAACTTGCAAATAAATGTTATCCAAGAATGAATAAAATATATGGCTCATTGAGATTTCTTCTATTTACTTGTGTTCATATTTTTACTTATATTAAGTTAGGAATATACCTAAAATCTACTAAGAATATACTTATAATATACATCTACTTAAATTAAAAACTAGAAAGTTATATACTTGAAAAATAACTAAAATATACTAAGAATATACTTATAATATATAGTATACATATAACTTAAACATATATGTATATATATATATATATATATATATATATATATATATATACATATATACGATATATATATATATATATATATATATATATATATATATATATACATATATACGAATTTAGGTATATGTTATAATATATAAGTATAACTTATATAGTATACATATAACTTAAACTATATATATATATATATATATATATATATATATATATATATATATATATATATATATATATATAACCTAAGTATACACATTCACTATATTTTAGGTATATGAAGTATAACTTAAGCATATAACTTAATCTATATATATATATATATATATATATATATATATACACACACACACACACACGTATATAAACTATATAAACTTTACTTATAAACTTATATAACATATGTAAATATACCTACAATATACTAATAAATACTATAATATATATATACTATACAAAAAACAAAAAAAAGAGGTTTTGGACGTGTTTGAACCGGACCGGTTCCGGTTTCGGGTTTTTAACCGGTAAACCGGAACCGGTGGCCGGTTCCGGTTTTTTAACCAAAAACCGGCCTGTTTGTTAACCGGTTACCGGTCCGGTCCGGTTCAAACCGGTGAACAGGTTTAGGCGTAACTACGGGGTGCAAGGGGTGGGGGGGGGTGCTCAATTGAAATCTTCCCTCAGAAAAATTATAATTGTTTATATAAGGTCAATTTATTGATTTATGAACAAATATTAAGTTCTGAATCTCCTGGGCTCCAGTCTCGCTAGAGACATTTTTTTTTGTCTTTGAATCCCTTTGTCAAAAGTCCTGGCTTCACCCCTGCCCATGTATCGTAAGAGATGTATCTCACGCCGTAGAAGATCATCTTCATAGTCGTAAGAGATATAGTCATGATCGGCTATTAACCTTTGAATGTCACCAAATAGCAAAGTGAAAATGACAAAGAGTTCTTGTTGCATATAAAATAATTAAAGTAAAAAAAAATCTTTGCAATTTACTTTAGTTGTCCTTCGTTTCGAACTGATATTCGGATCATCAAAGCTCACGGTTTGTTGTTAAAACATTTGTTTTGGGAAAATATATTTTAGGAATTTTTACTCTTTATGTCAGGCGGCTCAAGGTCCTAATTAACCAAATTTAATTGTGTTTTTTTTTTCTTTTGAAATTTCTGCTGATTTTAATATACATATTCCTTTGATTCTCTTTAGTGACCAAAGGCCAAAATAAACGATATATAGACACGTTTTGCTCATTCAAGGTAATCTCTAAAACACATATTTAAAAGAATACTCAACTTGTCTTTTGCTTAATACACGAGTAAAATTATGAATATAGTAGGAATGAAAAATGGGAAAAGACTTATAAGTGGACTAATCGGCTCATTTTCAATATTTGTTGTCCCCTTCGAAAGTAAACCAATCACTTTCTAGTCCTTTTGGGTTTCACTTTAGAGAATCTTAAGATTGACTACTAGTCACTAAGATGTCTGTACGATGTATATGGATCATTTATCAGTCTCCATGTTAATGATTGTCTGAGTAACGTAAAAATAAAAAATAGTACTCCCTCTATCTCAAAATGATTGTCCTTTTTTCTTTTTTTAGTACGTCAAAAAGATTGTTCCCTATATATTTAAACAATTTAACTTTTATGAGATGATTTACAGTATACACAAATATCTAAAGAACTTTTTTGGACCACACATATCAAAAGTCTTTCTTTATTTCTTAAATTTTAAGCCAAGTCAAAATAAGACAATCTTTTTGGGACGGAGGGAGTAATAATAAAGTAGAAAAGAGATGGATTTGTCCTTTGGATATATTTTGGAGATAAAAGTATATTGGAGTCTATGTTTGAATCATTCTAACCCTAAATATTAGCATATAAATTAGGAGATTTATGGATTTCTACTTAGCGGAAGCAGATCTGCACGGATAGTCAGAAATACTCATGTTACCAACAAATTTCCTTGTTCCACAGCTTGCACTGGTCGTCAGGAATCCTCTCATGTTATGGACAAATTTTGTTTTTCCACAGCCTAAGATTTCTTAGATGCAGAGAATAATTGCTAAAAGCCCGAGCCATTTTTCTTGTTACTAAAAAGAACGTAGTTTTCGACACTGTTTACATGGGCCAGCAATAGAGTTTTAGGTGGAGAATCCATTAATGAGCTATGATCTAATTAATCTCGCTATTGGTGGACCCCACCAAATAATATTATTTTAACAATTTCAGCTAAAAAGATAAAAATAAATTAAATTTTTATCAAAGTCAGGAATTTATTCGAGCTTCAAAGAGAAATTTTTTAAGTTTTGAATGATGACATTGATCAAGACTTTAGTACCAAGACTGGCAACATTGAGGGAGAAATTATAGATATTTCCTCTCTTTAACAATACCACTAATTGGTTGAAATAATGTCAAACAAATAAACCATTGAAGTTATAACCAATTTAAATTGGTAGGGTAGAAACAACAACATCATACCCAGTATACTCCGACTTATCATACCCAGTATACTCCAACTTATCATACTCATTCCATTTCATAATAAGTGGTGTTTTTAGCTTATACACACCCTTAGAAAATTGCTCACTCTTAGAAAATTAGAAATATTTTTACTAACTTACCCCTAATCAAATTTTACCTCTTTCTAAGTTATCTCTTTCCTGGAAAAACTACTTAATGGTTCTTGATTATGTAAATAAGGGTAATTTTGAAAGAATAAGATTAGTTTCTTCTTGAAATCCTAAAGCATCACTTATTTTGAAATAAAATGAAAGCCTAAAACGCCATTTATTTAGAAACGAATGGAGTATCAAATTGAGCTTCATACACAAAGAGAGTCGCATAGAAATAAAGCATCTGGGTACTTCATACACAATAAAGCTTACATTAATGAGTATATTTTATTTATATTCTGTGCATTTCAAATATGATGTTATTTCATAAACGTAAGTTTGATTATAAGTATGATAATATATTATTGGACTGTGCACTTTATGTGATTGGTGGATCTAGTGTGGCAGTGAGTATAGGCTTAATCTGATGATGCTTGTAATGCGAGGGCACATTAAGATTTCACTAATTATAACTAGCTAGGTCCCTTCTCTAATCCTTATATATATAAACACACGATCAAGGTTATTTCATGTCAACGGTTGTGTGTGGTAATTGTCTCATTAATACCGTCATATTATAGAATAATTCTTAATCAATTCGCTATATGATTCATGTTTTTATAATATAAATTTATTTTTTTGTCTAATATCATGTTTGCTCCTACTTTTATTATGTAATATTCTTACCGCACGATCTCATGTTCATTTGCCCCTAGATATTTGGTGACATTCAAAGGTAAAGAGCCACTCATGACTCACTTTTTCGCCTTTTTCACTATGCATTTGCTTTATTTACTTTGAGATTGAATGTTTTTCTTTTTTTCTGAAATGTCTGCTGATTGTAAGACAGATATTTGTTTGATTCTGTTTTGTGACCTAATTAGAAATAAATTAAACCAACAATATAGACTCGTTTAGTCTTTCAAGAAACATCTCCAAACGCAATTTTAAAAGAATGTCCAATGTCTCCAATGTCTTTGCGTAGTTCACAAGTAAATTTATGCAATTTGTGGGAAATGAAAAGGGGAAAGAGACTTATAACTGGACTAATTCAGCTCACTTTCAATGTTTGTTATCCCCACCGAAATTAAAAACCATCTTATTTTTAGTCCTTTTGACTTTTAACTTGAGAAGCTTTTAAAAATTGATTGATAGTAACTAGGACGTCTGCGCGATGAATATGGGATCAATTAACAATCTGCATTTGAATGATGGCTTACTTTAAATATAAAAGTAAAAAACCAAAAATTTTACTAATTATAAAGTATTATTTAGCTTAAAATTCATTAGTTAGGAAAACCAGTTAAATTTGTTTGAAAGTGGTCTATAGCAACGTAATAAATCCAAATAGTATAAAATCCTTGACTATGTGACTGAAACAGGAAGCTGTAAACAAAATGATAAGCAAAATAATGGACGAATTAATAAAAAATAATCGACGAACTGAGTAACAAAAAGAGAAAAAAATTATTCAGTCTCTTGAGATCGGTGACGAAGATTGCTGAAGGAAAGTCCTGGACAATTGCGTTTTACAGAGCAAAACAGAGAGATTTTTCAGTATTCGGGAGAAAAATTAGATGAGATACAATTGGGGAATGATGAGAATCTTATAGGGTAGATTACATTAACTTACTTCTCTAATCCTACACACATTTCAGTTGTTATTCGTGCAGAGATCACAGGTTCTAAATGAAATTAAGTGTGATCTCCTAAATCTCAGAGTTTCAACGTTACCAAAGGCATCGACTGCTTAGTCATTTGAATCATATCCATGGCAGCTATTCAGTCCGACATTTTCACTACTTGTCTCCGTCATCCGTCTCCTAAAGCTTGTCTTAAATGATGAAGCGTTAAGTCGTAAAATTATAAATGACAAAGCGGAGATGGATATTATAAGCTTAAATTATTAGATTAACTTATAAGAAGTATGATCAATTTAATCCAACTCAAATGGTTAAATAAAAGACTTAAAAAGAAGTTTACAATTTCAAATATCACTACATGAAATTGGTCAACTTTTGACGCCCAAAATCGCCAATAATCAATCAGAAATTTAGGATTTTCAATGATACTCCGACAACAAATAATTTCTGAAATTTATTCGAGATCTTCAAAGAGATAACTTTGTAAGTTTTGAGTAACGATATTGTGAAAACTTTTGTACCATGACTGACAAGGTTGAGGAAAATTAAAGATGTTGCATAAAAGGTCAGTCAATTTAATTATAGTAGAACTATTACTTTTATTTTTGTGATTATAAAATCACTCAACTTTTACT
The DNA here is from genome assembly GCF_029784015.1 of Lycium ferocissimum. Lineage (NCBI taxonomy): Eukaryota > Viridiplantae > Streptophyta > Magnoliopsida > Solanales > Solanaceae > Lycium > Lycium ferocissimum. The sequence continues at coordinate 44,816,921 of NC_081349.1, forward strand.
TAGTTTCTTAATCCATCTTTTTTGCCAAAAATTGGTGAAGCTGGTCAGAGATCACCCCATCTCATTGAAAAAAAAAATTAAATAAAATCTTAATTACTCAAATAAATTACCTAGACCTGAAGCTCAAGATTGAAAAAACTCAAATCATTACGCGTGAAATCTTAATTACTCAAATAAATTACCTAGACCTGAAACTCAACCCATAAGATTGAAAAAACTCAAATCATTACGCGTGAGACTACAACAACTCATACACTAACTTAATTATCATCCTTTCTATAGATACTTTGTACTTACTATTAATACATCATTTCCTGAAGCATACAAGACTTAGATCACAAATTAAACGATTAAATTAATGAATTTTGAATTTTCGTGGAGTTTACCAGCACATAGACAGTCTAGCCTGGCAGGGGCGAAGCCACCCTATAGCAAGGATAGTTAGATGAACACCCTTCGCCGGAAAACTATATCGGGTGTATAGGTCATATACTGTATTTTGTGGATATATACCAAATTTAACTTTGTTTCTTTTTTCTTTTGAAATGTCTGCTGATTTTAATATACATATTCATTTGATTCTCTTTGTTGAACTAAGGCAAAATTAAACGATGAATTTGGACACGTTTTGTCCATTCAAGGTAACATCTCTAAAACACATCTTTGAAAGAATACTCAATTTGTCTTTGCTTAATACACGAGTAAAATTATGAATATAGTGGGAATGAAATTGGGAAAAGACTTATAAGTGGACTAATCGACTCATTTTCAATATTTGTTGTCCCCATAGAAAGGAAACCAATCACTTTCTAGCCCTTTTGGGTTTTAGTTCAGAGAATCTTAAGATTGACTAATGGTAACTAAGATGTATGTACGATGTATATGGATCATTTATCAATATCCATGTTAATGATTGTCTGAGTAACGTAAAAACCCAAATTAAATAATAGTAATAATAAAGTAAAGAAGAGATGGATTTGTCCTTTGGATATATTTTTGAAGATAGAAGTATATTGGAGTCTGTTTGAAGCATTCTAACCCTAAATATTAGTAGTTTGAGAGATTTATGAATTTCTACTTAGCGAAAGCAGATCTGCACCGATAGTCAGGAATCCTCAGGTTACCCACAAATTTCCTTGTTCCACAGCTTGCACTAGTCGGCAGGAATCCTCTCATATTATGGACAAATTATCTTTTTCCACAGTCTAAAGATCTCTTAGATGCATAGATTAATCTTTGTTTCTAAAAGCGCACTCCATTTTTCTTGTTACGAAAAGAGTGTAGCTTTCTACACTCATTTATACGTTGTTTATATAGGCTAGCAATAGGGTTTTAGGTGGAAAATCAATTAATGAGCTGTGATCTAACTAATCTCCTTATAGGTGGACCCTTCCCAATAATATTATTTTAACAATTTCAACTAAAAAATAAAAGTAAATTAAATTTTTATCAAAGTCAGGATTTAATTCGATCTTCAAAGAGATAGACTATAAGTTTTGAATGATGATATTGATCAGGACTTTAGTACCAAGACTGGCAACATTGAGGAAGAAATTATAGATATTTCCTCTCTTTAATAACACTAATTGGTAATACTGTAATGTCAAATAAATTAATATATGTGGCTGTAAAACCAGGGGGTATGATAACCATTGAAGGTATAGCCAATTTAAATTTGGAGGGTATGTTATCATATCAAATTGAGCTTCATACACAAAGAGAGTCCCATGGAAAGACAGCATCTCGGCACTTCATACACAATAAGCTTACATTAATGAATATTCGTATAGTTTATTATTTATATTATTGTTTACCTCGAAAATGGATAACAATTAAATTTGTAAGTGGTTTATAGGATATGTGGTTACCATTAATAATTAGTAATACGCCAACAAATACATGAGAACAAGGTAAAAAAAAAAAAAAAAAAAACATATCCTTGATTTTAGCCTTAGCTATTAAATTAGATATTAATATATATTTTTTTGGTAAGTGATTTTTTTTTTTTGATGTATTGAATGATTTTTTTTTTTTTTTGAAATAATAGTATTTTTTAATGTATTTTACTGATTTTTTTTTAATTTCAAAGGCTTTTTGATGTATTTCAAATACATTGTGTACATTCCATTAGCAAAATATATTCAAATTTTCGTGTATTTGAATGGATTTCAACATATACATTCAGATACAAGATCAAAAAATTCAAATACATGACAAATACATTAAACAAAATAATGTGTTTGGCTATTAATAAAATACACTAAAAAATGCAAAGACAAATACATTAAAAAACAGTGTATTTGTGAGATGTAGATTTTTTTAATGTATTTGTATTTGGCTTTTAACAAATACACATGGCAAGATTCTACCACCACAAAAAAACCCTAATCTCTCCAACACTACCAAAATTCTAATCTGAGACACCACCTCCACCAAAAACCCAAATCTGAGACACCATCACCACAAAAAAACCCTAATCTTTCCATCACCAACAAAACCCTAATCTCTCCACCTCTACGCTCCGCCACCATCTCAAAATCAATCCATCACCGCCGCCATCAACAATGCACACGGCCAGATCTCGTGAAAAGAGAGAGAGAGGGGTGATGAAAAGAGAGAGAGATGGGCCGGAGAGAGAGAGGGTGAACATGAAGGGGGAGAGAGAGAGGGCGGTGCGGCCATGGTGGTGGTGGTTGAGAGAAGGAAGAGAGATTTTTTAAGGTTTTTGAGAAATAAAAATATGAAATGGGTGATTGAGAAAAAAAGAAAGATATATGTGTTTGGGTATGTATTTTTTGATATAGCTACCATTTGTAATTTAGAAAAGTTAATTAGCTACTAAATATAATTAAATAAAAGGATAGTTAATATTAATAATTAGATCTTAAAAGAAGCTACAATGAGTAAAAATTCCTTTAATTAATAGGTTACGTATAATAATAGTTAGTAAATGGTAAATGTGTATTGATGAATAATAGTAAATAAAGTTTAAGAAACGAAATTAGCAAGCTTTGAGAACTGGTCCGGTTCTGGAGATTGCTTCTTAATCCCGAGCCAATTACTTAAGAAAGTCCACTGCGCCCTTTTCAGATTACAAGTGAGAAGAATGATGAAAAGCTAACCCTAAAATGAAGGGGGTACACCCCTATTTATAGTTACAAATAGATGGGCCTTAGTACAATCTAAAAAAGGCTTTTCTAAGAAAACCCTAAAATAGATAAGGCGGCGTCCGTCCGGTCATTCTGACACCCGTACTGTTGTCAGCGCAAATAGCGGAACGATTAGGTGACGCGTGGCCTAGCCCATAACGGATACTCCGAGCCTATGTTGAGTGTGTTCGCTTGATCAACATACCCTCGGTTTTGACACTCAGCTGAATGAACTCACGACCCCTCGGTCCTCATTCCCTTCGATGGCCAACGACCTCATTCTTCTTCGATCTCGTATCGGACAGCTATAATATTTACTCCGGTTCTTACCGAATACGAATTGCTTCGGTTTTTACCATATACAGATAGTCCCCACACTTCTCGGATCAAAGTTTCATCGAACTGACGGGAAGTGGAACGATTACCTCGGTAACTTCCTTAGTAAGCCTCTTCTTTGAGAATAGGCGGGAAATGAAGCGCCCTTTCATTTCACGTCTCTCTAACTTCGGACACATGTCTCCTTTTGGTTGGACGACTTCGGTAACCGCCTCAAAATTTTTCTCTATATAAGGCGTTACAGTGGTTTCATTTTTCACTTTTCACCTTTCACTTCTACTTTCTTTTTTCACTCCTCACCTCTTGATCATCTCATTTTACCTTGTTATGTTCTTGCTCTTTGTTCCGAAATTCTGTGTCTTTGAAAATTCGTTGAGAAAATTCATCCGTGGTCTTAAAATCTTCTCCATTTTCTGGAAAATCCTTCTTAACTTCATCTGTTCATCTACAAATCTTCATATCTTCATATTTTTAGCCTTCAACCCTTTATATCTTCATCTCCAGATCTTCAAATCTTCATATCTTCATACTTTCATCGTCCAAATTTAAGAAATGGCAACAAACACCGACTCTACTTCCCAAAATATTCCTTTGGTTTCTTCTCCAACTGCCAAACCCATCGCCAGCCCCGGAGACAAAGCTCAACCCAGTTCCTTCAAACCTATGGCCAAAGACATAATCCCCTCGAGATACAACTTCAACCACGAATTTGCCGTCGAAATGGCCACAAAGAAATCTGACCGGGGTTTCGACGTGAGACGTTACCCATCCTCGATCAAATAGGAGCACCTTCCCGAGTCCGAACAGAATGTGGTTGGGATAACCCTCCCCGCGTAGAGATTATTATTCCCGGTGATGATGAATCAATCACCGACTTTAAGGAGGGGTTTTTATATGTTTATACATACCTTTTCACCTTCACGCTTAACCCTCCAATAGATCCGGTTATCCTTAAGATGTGTCGGACATATAAAGTATGCCTCCCTCAAATAGGCGCGAACGTTTGGAGGATCGTGGCCTGCCTCCGTCTTTTGGCCGATAATGCCAAAATTGACTCCACCGTGCACCATCTGATTCGGTTATATTGCCCGAGGATCTTTCGTGGCGGAGTTATAAAGCTCGCCAAATGAGGGAGGAACTCTATTCTTTCCTGCATTGATGGGAATAGGGACCGGGGTTGGTACGAGAGTTTTGTCCGAGTTAGGACCGCGGACATTATACCGGAGGAGTACATGCCTTTCCCCGAAAGGTGGAACGACAAACGCAAGTGTCATAGGGCCTATCTCCCTTTTACATGCCTTTGAGCATTTCTTCTAACTATTCTCGATGTTTCAGCTGACGGATGGCTTCTGGATGCGATCCCCGGATTTGCTAGGTGGATCGAAAATATTATCAACCAACATCCGTACGAAGAGCGGACATGGAAATATCTGTCCCATGATCGGTGGATAGCACAAAATCATGGTATCCTTTTCTCGCCTTAGCCTTTATTATTTTCTTTCATTCAACTTTCTCCGATTTAATCCTTAAATATTCAGGTTTGGGCAGACGTTTTTCGACCCTACGGCCCGCACCAGAGGAGGAACCCACCACACCGAGTTCAAATTTTGATATTTCGAGATCAGCACGGCTCATTGCCGAAGCTGAAAAGAAAAAGAAGAAACCCAAGTCTAGGGGTCAGAAAATAAATAAGGGCTCGAAGGATGCCGCAGGTGTATCCGAAGCTCAAGGTATGAGGGATAACCCCGATGACGATATTTGGATTGCGAGTATCGGGCCGGACCCTTCTGTTGCTGCTGCCACCGGGGCTGAGACAACCTCAGTGGAGGTCCCAAAGGGGAGTGCCACAGTTGATTTGCTGAGCTAAGCCCCAGGTGGAGAGGCTGAGACCCATTTTCCCCCGATAATCGAGTATCTCCAAGCCCCGATTCCGATAAGGGCTGTTGAGCTGATCGATGTAACGTGTGACACTTCACCCGAGGCGGCGCCTTTGTTGAAAAGGGTCAGAAGGGCCGAAACAACTTTAAGGGATGAAAAGCCTTCCAGGGCCAAACCACCTTCAAAGGCCAAAACAACTTCAACTCCTCCTCCTGCTCCATCCTCGGAGCAGGAGAATTTTGATGACATGTTTGCCGATAATCCTCCTGCTCTGGCGGAAGCCTTAGGGTTTGGGCACCTCCCTATTCCGCAAGCATCAAGGAGGCCTTCTCGGTCCACTGAGTCAGGTTCGAGGTCCAGACTTGTAGATATTTTTCTGGCTCCAAGTGCAGAGCCGAGGAGGACCAGTTCGACCATGGTCACCGTTCCTGAAGATTGTAATTTTTTGTCTCGCCCCGTGGGGGTGGCCAGTTATCTACGACCTCTTGTGTTGGAGTCCGACAAAGAGAAGATGGACGGGCTTTCGTAGCAATGCCTTCTGTTGCTCCCAAACGCACACGCAAGTATACGTGGTCGTACAAGTAATATAGACTGTTAAGTCCAGATATCGATCCCACAGGGACTTATATTCTACTGTTAAACTAATTCAAATTCGGATGAAACTATTCAAGAAAGTGAAAATCAAGATGTTTATTGTACTAAACTAAAAACTGAAAAGTAAACAATTTGTGATGGGTGTTTTTGTGGATCGGAATATCTTGACAAAGATTGTAAAAATTATCAGATAAGAGAAAGATCTAGGGTCATGGCTTTCGACAATCCAGTTGATCTTCAGACAATTCTACCTATTTTATTTCCTGGGTTACTAGTTGACGGGTTAATTGTACTTTGTGATATTCTCTCGAACTACTCACAAGCCTGTAGATGTTGCTATAACGCCTATATCTCTATGGTCATCAGAGCTAACAAGAACGCATTTATTTCTCCGTATTCAACTAAATAGGGCTAAAGGGTATATCTCTATCCTCAGTAGCGAAACGATTAAATCGAACAAACTCTATTTATTCTTATTACGTACGTGAATTCCCTTTCTCAAGTCCAATTCGCGCACCACAGATAGTGTCTAACTATTGGCCAGATAATCAAACAATTAAGATCAAGAATAAATAAGCAACCCAAAATATGGAAAATCAATAGATAATAATTGTCATCAAACCAACTTTCAAATCTTTCGTCACAACCCTAGAATTAAGAAGTTTAGCTACTCATGATTCGATCATAGACAAAAGAATTCATGAATAACCTGGGGTTGAAAAAAGATGAAAAATAAAATAATCCTAGAGAGAGAAAAGAGAACGGTGGCTTACAAGTCTTTGAAATAATCCCAGCACACCGTTCTCAGCTAATAAAACGTCTATATATAGTCTAGGGTAAAAATAAAAAATAAGGAAACCAAATCCTAGTCGAACCGGGAAAGCTGCGCAGAACCCCGCTTTCCTTCCGCATCGCAGAAGGATCGCGCAATGTTCTGCAGCTTCCCGCTTTCCTTCCGCGATGCGGAAGGATCGCGTGATAGCGCTGGGCTGGTTTTTGTCCGCTTTCTTCACGCGATGCGGATGAAAAGCGGGCCTTCAGTTCAGTTTTTTTTTTCTCTTTTTGTTCATCGCTTGTGGTCTTCGACTCGTCACCTCGTCTAATCGTCATATGCTCCAAAATCACTCGCTTTCATCACAATTTTTCATCGTTTGTCATCTTCGTACCTATACATATGAAATATGACGGCATAAGTTCAAATACGACGATTGCATCACGAATTAAGCGATAAAAGTCATAAGAGTAGGATGTAAAATGACACAAAACATGATATTTGTGCCAAATATCACCACCCCCCGCTTAGACCTTGCTCGCCCTCAAGCAAACACAAACCAACACCAAACTACACTTCTAGCTCAACTCATTCAAGCAGTTCTGCAACGGGATTCGGCTAGTATGACTATCTCAAAAGAAAATTTTCAAAACCAAAACAACAAGCCAAGTTGCGAAAGCCATGCCAAAGATTTAAAACCTCATTTTCAGCACCAATGACCACCTTCCTAAAAACACTTCAATTTTAAAACCAATTGACTTAACGACACCACTTTAAAGCATGTAAGCAACCTTATGATCAAGAAATCAACACTTCACCACTCTATTGCTAATTATGTGCCCTCACCAAAATAAAGTAGTCCATATCTCTCAAGAATCACCTATGTTTAAATCAATGGACATAAAATCATTAAGTACGCTCACTCTCACAAAGAATATCACATGTAAAATACGACATACCATAGGCTTGCCCGTAGTGTAACCACTCCACTAATATAAGTAAGACGAACCTAGAATCAAGTAGGACTTCGAGGGTTGTAATGTAGGCTAAGGGACGGGTAGGAATTATTTGGATAATAGTGACTAACCTCCTTAAGCACTTTAATACATATACTTTTATCATTCTTGCACAATTTCTTCATTAGCCCTTATTCAACACCAACCAACCTTTAAATTTCTTCCAATTCACCCATTTTCTTTTTAAGCACCACTCTTTTTAAAATTCACACAAGTTAGAAGGGAAACTTTTTCGCCTATATCTTTTTTTCTGTCTTTTTCAGATTTTTTTTTTCTTTCAATTCCCAACTAACAAGTGAATTAGTTCTTTTCATTCGGTGCTCCCATTGTCTTCCTAGATTACAATTAACAACCATTTCCCTTCTTTATTTCACATCCCAACTCCCATTATACATGTAAATTATTAAAGTGCTCATAGAGTATTTGGATCAAAAATCAAGTTTTATAGAACGAAGGGATAAAGGCTAATTAACTGCTATCAAAGAAAAGGCTAAAGGCTCAAAAGGGTTAACTAGGGTGCTATTTGCAAGTTGGTGGGATAACTTTTTAGGCTTTTTAGTGACTAATCAAAGAAACGTCTCTATCATTTTCTAGGCTCAACCGAACTTCATTTCACTTTGTGAACACACAGGGCAAGTTCTAGACGTCAATACCAAACATGGATTCAAATGCAAAACCTTACTCACACATGGCACACAATCAACGCAAGAGGGATCCGGTTGTCCCTCGATTCAAACAACAATGAAAATCAACAATGCCAAGTGGGTCATACGAGTCAAACAAAAATCATTTTCAAGTGCTTGCAAGAAAAGTGATACAATTTCACGGCATGTTTTCACAAAAAAACTTCAAGATCACTCATATGCCAATACTTCACCTAACCGTGCACTAGTATTTGAATACACCTATCCTAAGGACTAATTTTCCCTCGAAAGCGAGTTTGTCGTCCACCCGTCATCGGGAAAAGCCCTTTCTATGACTAAAGAAAAAGAAAAATCTACCTACGCCCGGTTCAAAGGCCCCCCTCGGGAAAGAACCGAGGCCATAAGAAAACCAAAGGGGGTGGATGATGAATGCCTACTAATGAGGGACTTAAGAAGTTATCAAAGAAAAATAAGGAAAATAAAATCTTTTTGAATTTTATTTTTCAAATTTTTCTATTTTTTTTTCTTTTCGACACTAAGATGCAAAACTACTAAAAAAAACCCTAATCCTAAGGCATACTAATCATCATCCGCAACCTCAAAATATGTTGTTACAAACCAGGGACGTATTTTCCCACCCCACACTTAAAATTATGCAATGCCCTCAATGCATATATATGTGAAAACAAACAAAGCGTAAGTAAGGTAAGAAATACTCCCTGGGGCCCACTAGGGCCTAGTCGTCCTCGTCGCAGTAGTCTTCATCATCAGCCTCGCCATCATCTGGCTCGGCGTCCTCTTCTTCTTCATTGTCGTCGTCTTGCATAAGCGACTCTACCTCCTCCCCCTCTTCGAATGCAAACATCACTCGATCAACTGACTTTTCGTCCTCATCCGCAGGTAACTGAGACACCTCACCCATAAGTGCCCGAGAATGTGGGGTGTGGGGGTTCTGAATAAAGACCCTGGAAAGATCAACGTTAAAATGCTCACTCGCAATCATCATCCTCGAGTACAGCTGGGCTAGTTTGTGGATTGGGCGGATCTCTCCTCTCTGCGGAGTCAAATGATGTGCGGATGCGCTCGGCGGGGCCATGACATTTGAGATGTCGAGTGAGTCGGTGGGCGCCTCGAAGTACTCGGTCGCAAGATATGCCAACTCTCGTCGAGCCTCGTTAAGTAGGAAGTGAAAGTGTTTTCATAACTCAGCCTTTTCGACTTGCCAGCCCACACTCTTCGAATTTCTTACATCATCCAATACCCATTGTTCACCGGCTGCCCTGTCATCAAGAAATATACTATGCACACTCTCTCCTTTTGGACTTCGGAGAAGTGATCGAGTGGCATGATTCTGGCATTTAGAAGGCGCAACCAAACTCGAGCTTCTCTACAAAAATTGCTCATGCTCATGCTCCGATGCTTCCGAAGAGGCCCTGAGTATCGTGCCCATTGAGCTCTGGAGTTGGCCCCACAAAGAGTTTCCCGGATAGCTTTATAATCGGGCCTTTTGATGAATTCTAGCAATGGTTCAATAGGCACATTCGGGACTCCAATTGCCCCGCACAAAGTCGAAGCCGTCGACGGCACCCAATTTTTTCGAACGAATACAGAATCGGGATTCCCGCGGTTTGGCATGCTAGCGTTAAGTTCTGACCCAATCAATGTTCACGGGCCCCAGTTGTTCAAACATCGACGTCCATCCCATGGCGACGATGCAGTTGTAGATATCCCGAAAATTTTTCTTCAGCGGGACTCGGCCCGATCGCCCGCTCGCGATAGTATCCGCCGGGTGTCAAACCCCGCATACCACTCTTCCCCGTCCCCGGAGAGATGGGGGTGGGGTGTCCTTTTAGACGCCTGAGGAATGACAACCGCGGGATGCTTGCCCTTTCCGGACGTTTGCCCTTTTGTCGCTTTGGACGGGTTTTGTGCTCGTCCCCTTTTTGTGCCTTGGGAGGAGGAGGCGACAGATTTGCCCTTGGACTTAGCGTGAACCATCTTGCCTACAAAACAACGCATTACTAAACGAGAAGCACAGGTTAGTAACAAAAGGGAGTCGTGGCACAACCCCACACTTAGTCATATTACATGTACTTAAGTCTAGAATACGGGGCCCCTGTCAATTTTTTCGGACCTCGACCTTGAGCAAACAGAATCTTTTTTTTTTTTTTAATATGGGGAACTCACCCCACACTTACTTCAAACTACATCACGAAAATCAAAATCAAAGAAGTTAACTACTCCTACATGACAAAGAAAACAAAAACTAAGTAAGCTATTTCATGTTGTAGGGCTTGGGATGAAAAATCACAATTCTCCAATTCTCCATCACAATTTCGAATTTTATGGTGAGAAGAGATGCACAAGGGTTCCTATGCTTGGTGAATGTTTCATTGCTACTCAAGACTTCACAATTTCCACACAAACTTGGTTTAGGACTTTTATCGAACACCTTGTGGGCATAAAATCATCCCTTAACTTTTGACAACAATGGTGGGTTTGGAAACCCTCCCTTGTGCAATGAGAGTCACATTCTAGCCATACTCACTCATACCACACAAGCAATACCAATCCCCGCCCAAAATTCGCCCATACCCATATCCCTACTTTACAATTACAAACATCAATAACAAGGGGAAAAGGGGAAAAGAAAAAAATAGAGGGTGAAACCACTTACCTTGTGAAGTTAATGGAGGATGGATTTGAACAACTTGATTTTGTGTTTGTTAGAGAGGGAATGGGGATGGGGAATTTTCGGGTGAGAGGGAATGTTTTTGAGAGAGGGAACGTTTTTGTGAGGGAATAGGGGTGAAGGGCACGGTTTTAACATAAGTAAGGAAAAAAATTACAAATCGGGTCGACCCGCGTGATCCGTCAGCATCGCGGAAGGATCGCGGGAAGCTGCAGAAGTTTGAGCGATCGGTCCGCATCGCGGGATCGATGCGCAAATCACTGGGCACTTTTGATTTTTTCACGCGCGATTGGTCCGCATCGCGAAACCGATGCGCAAATCACTCGGCACTTCATTTTTTTTCTTCTTTCCGCCCAATTCCTGCAACATGAACAAACGGGACCTATATCATACGAAAATTGGGTTGCCTCCCAACAAGCGCCTTAGTTAAGGTCGTGGCACGACACTTTTTGTATTTTTCTCATTTTCCTTTTTCACACGGGTTGCCTCCCGAGAAGCGCTCGATTTAACGTCGCGACACGACGTAGGCTTTCCTCAAGCCTCTTCTAGATCGATTGAGGACCTCGCCCGGTCAGTGGCCTCCCCGTAGTAATGCTTCACTCTTTGTCCGTTCACCGAGAATGTCTCATCTGAGTTGGGTTCTTTAGCTCAACTGCTCCATGTGCAGTCACACGAACTACCTCGAATGGCCCAGACCACTTACTCTTCAACTTTCCACCGAAAATCTTCAGCCTAGAGTTATACAGCAAGACTAACTGCCTAGGCTCAAAGTCACGAGATTGGATGCGCCTGTCATGAATTCTCTTAGTTCGCTCCTTATACATTTTCGCGTTTTCATAAGCATGATAGCGAAATTCCTCCAACTCGTGCAGCTGCAACAGTCTCTTTTCTCCAGCTTGAACCATGTCTAGATTCAGCTTCTTGATCGCCCAATATGCTCTATGCTCAAGCTCAACTGGTAGATGACATGCCTTACCAAAGATGAGCTTATAGGGAGATGTGCCAATCGGAGTTTTGTAAGCTGTTCTGTATGCCCACAGAGCATCATCAAGCTTTAATGACCAATCTTTCCTACTTACGCTCACAGTCTTCTCCAAAATCCTCTTGATTTCTCTGTTCGATACCTCCACTTGACCACTCGTCTGAGGATGATAAGCAGTCGCTATTTTGTATTTCACCCCATACTTGAGCAGCAATTTATCAAAGAGCCGATTACAAAAGTGCGTACCTTGATCACTGATGATGGCCCGAGGGGTTCCAAACCTTGTAAAAATGTTCTTTTTCAGAAATCGTGCCACCACACTAGCATCATTGGTGGGAAGTGCAATGGCTTCCACCCACTTCGAGACATAGTCTACAAAGAACCAATATGTACTTATTCCCCTTGGATGGTATGAAAGGACCCATGAAGTCAATACCCCACACATCAAACAGCTCGATTTCTAAGATGCCCTTCAAAGGCATTTCATGACGCTTGGAGATATTTTCGGTTCTCTGGCAGCTATCACATGCTCGCACAAATTCATGAGCATCTTTGAACAAAGTTGGCCAAGAGAACCGGACGAAGTACCTTTGCGGATGTTCGTCACCGATGATGTCCCCCCATAGGGTGATGAGTGACACTTCTCGAGAATCGCAGGGACCTCTTCCTCTGGAACACACCTTCTGATCAGCTGATCTGTGCCAACCCGGTAGAGATAGGGCTCATCCCACACATAGAAACGACTGTCATGCAAAATCCGCTTCTTCTTCTCGTGATTAGCACCGGGGGGTAAATCTCACTTACTATAAAGTTCACCATGTCTGCATACCCTGGCACCTCAGCTGATTGAAGAGCAAAAAGTTATTCGTCAGGAAAAGTCTCCTTAATCGCCACTGCTTCATCCACATGTTCCCGATCTTCTAATCCCGATAAGTGATCTGCTACCTGATTTTCTGTGCCCTTTCGATCAAGAATCTCGATGTCAAATTCTTGCAAAGAAGAATACCCAACGAATAAGCCTCGGCTTTGCATCTTTCTTTGCAAACAGATAACGAATCGGTGTGATCGACTGTACACAATCGCCTTCGTGCCCACAAGATATGATCGAAATTTGTAAAAGACGTAGACAACCGCCAATAACTCCTTCTGCCGTGATGTATAGTTCATTTGGGCTGCATCAAATTCTTCTTGCATAGTAGATAGGATGAAAAATCTTGTCCCTTTTCGACCAAGGACGGCTCCCAAAGAAAATCACTTGCATCACATATCAAAATAAACGGCGAGAGACCAATCGGGTGCGATGATAATAGGAGCCGACACTAACCTTCATTTCGGCATCAAAGCCGTCGACGGCTTCATTAAACACAAACTCACATCTTTCTCTAAAAGCTTGCACATTGGATTAGAAACTTTAGAGAAGTCTTTGATGAACCGTCGATAGAATCCTGTATGCCCAAGAAAACTGCGCACTCCCCGAACTGAAACGGGTGGTGGTAATTTTTCAATTGCTTCAATATTCGCCTTGTCAACTTCCATTCCCTTGCTCGATATCTTGTGCCCAAGAACGATTCCCTCTCGAACCATGAAATGGCATTTTCCCAGTTAAGTACTAAGTTCGTTTCTTCACAACGAGCTAATACGGCATCAAGATGATTCAAGCAGTCATAAAAAGAATCTCCAAAAACAGAGAAGTCATCCATAAATACCTCCACGTAATTTTCCACCATATCGGTGAAAATAGCCATCATGCATCGCTGGAAAGTACCTGGAGCATTGCACAAACCGAAGGGCATCCTCCGGAATGCGAACGTGCCATATGGACATGTGAATGTGGTTTTCTCTTGATCCTCACGTGCAATCATGATCTGGTTGTAACCCGAATAACCATCCAAAAAGCAATAATAATCGTGCCCAGCCAATCTGTCAAGCATCTGATCCATGAAGGGCAAAAGAAAGTGATCTTTTCTGGTGGCGTTGTTCAACTTGCGATAGTCAATACATATCCTCCAACCCGTGACAGTTCGTTGAGGCACTAATTCATTCTTCTCATTTTCCACCACAGTCATGCCCCTTTTTTTCGGGACACATTGTACAGGACTCACCCAATTGCTTTGTCGTAGATGGGATAAATAATGCGGTATTGTCAAGCCACTGATTACCTCTTTCTTCACCACCTCCTTCATGACCGGTTCACCGCCTCGGCCCTCAATACTAGGTTTGTTTGTCTTCCTCCAATAATATTTTGTGCATGCAAAACGAGCTACTAATACCTCAAATATCAGCTATCGACCACCCAAGGGCTCGGACTCGAACTCTTAGCACTCGTAACACACGTTCAACCTGCACATCAGTCAAATAAGCAGAGAGGATTACGGGAAATGTGTCTCCACTATCCAAGAAAGTGTAGCGAAGGTGAGGAGGTAATGGTTTCAACTCAAGAGTAGGAGCCTCTTCAATAGATGGTTTCGGCTTCTTCCATGACTCTGGTCTATCTAGCTCCTCAACCGGTGTACGTGCTCGTAGATAAGCACATGAAGTGTCAAGAATGCTAAGACACTTCTCCACTTTTGCATTAATTGTCAGATCTTTCCCATATACTAACGCTGTCTCCAACGAATCTCGCGAAGCTAGAAAGTGATCTAACTCGGCATTAGTGAGCTCGGGCTCCACCACGGAAATCATCTTCAACTCCTTATAATGGGCTAGAAGCTTGGTCACTTTAACCACATCAAAAGTCACCTCTTGTCCATTAAATGTCATGGACATCTTCCCATCTTTCACTCGGATCACAGCATCAACAGTAGCCAAGAATCCTCTCCCCATGATGAGAGGAACACTCTTATCTGCCTCATAATCAAGTATTACAAAATCAACTGGCAAGATAAATGGGCCTACCTTCACAAGAACATCCTCAATAATGCATCAGGATAAGCAAGAGATCGATCAGCGAACTGCAATGTAATAGTGGTTGGCCTAGGCTCTCCCAAACCCAATGTTTGGAACACAGAAGTGGGCATCAGATTAATACTAGCACCTAAATCACACAATGCTAGCCAACTTCAATGTTTCCAATCGTAATCGAAATCGTGAAGCTGCCCGGATCTTTCAACTTTGGAGGAATTTTACTCCTCACTCTAGAATTGCACTCCTCAGTAAGTGCAACAGTCTCAAACTATGTCCAACGCCGTTTGTTCTCAACCACATCTTTAATATATATAGCATATTTTGGGAATTCTTGCAAAAGCTCCACCAAAGGTATGTTGATGTGTACCTGTTTTAAGAGTTCAAGAAATTTCTTGCAAGTCGAATCTGCTTTCTGTTTCTGAAGTCGCTGTGGAAAGGGAGGGGGTGGTCGCACCACTTCCTCTACATGTTGCTCTGTGACTGTTTGCTTTGGTTCAGCTCGCTTAGCAGGGATCAGTTCTGCCTCTGCTATGTTCTTCTTTTTCGGCGGCACTTCTTCTAGCTCCCTACCATTCCTCAAGGTGACTGCCTTGCATTCTTTTAGATTCTTTTCGGTATCACTAGGAAGAGCACCCGGAGGTCTGACATTCTGCATAAGAGCCATCTGCCTCATCTGACGCTCAAGCTCGTGAATAGATTTCTGCATCTCACTCTGAATTTTCTGATTTTGCTTTCGCGTCACTTGATTCGAGCAATGAGTCGCTTCATCATCCCCTCTAAATTGCTCGTTGTCGAGCTTGAGGTTGCCGATAATTGTTCGGCTTGTGAAAATTCTCTTCCCCAAATGGAGTGTTGTAATTATTTCCATAATAGTTTCCCCGATTTTTGATACCACGATTCTGCTGTCCCACAAAATAAACGGACTCTGGATTCAATGGACAATTGTTATAATCATGAGGCTCACCACAACCTACACATGCTGCCTGCTGAATATGTTGAATCGGTCAATGGCCGAGCTTGAGAAAACACCCTCAACATCACGTTAGTAAGAGTACCTATATCAGCCCGAATAGCTACAACATCATCAACTTTAAGAACCCTAGCAGCTTTTTGTGGTAACCCCCGGCTAGTCTCGTGATATTCATGACGACCTCGACATCATCTCAAGGAGATCTTCCATCTCTTCATATGTTTTGTTTAAGATCCGCTCCTCGAGCCGAAGCATTCAACAGGGCCCTTGATTCATGGTTAAGACCTTCTACGAATAGTTGCCAATGATCTCCTTTGGCGCATGTGATGGGGGTAATCTCGCGGATAGCCCTTATACCTCTCCCAAGCGTGTGGTAGAGATTCGGAATCTCTCTCGAGCGAAGTTAGCAATTCTTCCTCGCAGCCTCCTTTGTTTTCTTGGGTGAGAAGAACTGTCGATAAACTTATTGGATAATATCTCCCAAGAAGTGATAGAACCTCGGTGTAGATTCATCAACCATTCCCTCGCTTCGCCAATCAGTGAGAACGGAAATAAGGACAGCTTCACATAATCATCGGGAACATCTTTATATTGGAAATTCTCGCTCAACTCCACGAACTGCATCAAGTGCTTATGTGGGTCTTCACTAGATTTACCCATATACTGCCACGTATGTTGCACCATCCGCACTGTTCCTTCTTTTAGCTCAAAATATTCAGTAATTTCAGGCCTAACAATAGTTGCCAGACTAGGCTTACATAACTGGATAAAAGAATCCATTGTTCTTGTGCCCTTGCACCCTGTTCATCGCCGTCTCTGGCTCTATCCCTTTCTGCCTGTTCAAGAGCAAGTCTTGTTGCTTCGTTAGCCATTTTTCTTTGTCGGTGAAAAGTTCTTTCGATTTCGTGATCAAGATCAACTAACGGTTTTCCTGAACTTCGAGTGCTTGGCATAAACCAGAGAAGCCTGAAGTGACACAAGTAGAACAACGAAAAAGTAAAGACTTGAATAGAAAAACAAACTCAAATTAGAAAAATAGTAAATTTTTCTAAGTCCCCGTGACGCCAAAAACTTGTTGCTCCCAAACGCACGCGCAAGTATACGTGATCGTACAAGTAATATAGACCGTTAAGTCCGTATATCGATCCCACAGAGACTTAGATTCTACTGTTAAGCTAATTCAAATTCGGATGAAACTATTCAAGAAAGTAAAAACCAAGATGTTTATTGTACTAAACTAAAAACTGAAAAGTAAACAATTTGTGATGGGTGTTTTTGTGACTGGGAATATCTTGACAAAGATTGTAAAAATTATCAGACGATAGAAAGATCTAGGGTCATGGCTTTCGACAATCCAGTTGATCTTCAGACAATTCCACCTATTTTATTTCTTGGGTTACTAGTTAACGGGTTAATTGTACTTTGTGATATTCTCTCGAACTACTCACAAGCCTGTAGATGTTACTAGAACACCTATATCTCTATGGTCATCAAAGGTAACAAGAACGCATTTATTTCTCCGTATTCAACTAAGTAGGGCTCTATCCTCGTAGGGAAACGATAAATCTCTATTTATTCTTATTACGTACGTGAATTCCCTTTCTCAAGTCCAACCGCGCACCAGATAGTGTCTAACTATTGGCCCGATAATCAAACAATTAAGATCAAGAATAAATAAGCAACCCAAAATATGGAAAATCAATAGATAATAATTGTCATCAAACCAACTTTCAAGTCTTCGCCACAACCTGGTTTTTAGCTACTCATGATTCGATTAGATAAAAGAATTCACGCGATGCGAGAGAAAAAGCGAAACGGTGGCCAAGTCTTTGAAATAATCCCAGCACACGGTTCTCAAATAAAAAACGCTTATATAGTTTTTAAGGAAACCAAATCTTTTTTGTTCATCGCTTATGGTCTTCGACTCGTCACCTCATCTAATCGTCATATGCTCCAAAATCACTCGCTTTCATCACAGTTTTCCATCATTTGTCATCTTCGTACCTATACACATGAAATATGACGACATAAGTTCAAATACGACGATTGGATCACGAATTAAGCGATAAAAGTCATAAGAGTAGGATGTAAAATGACACAAAACATGATATTTGTGCCAAATATCACCTTCTCAATGAGGGTATACATGCTGGCAACCAGGTGAGCACTTTTTCTCCCTCCTTCCAATAAGTTTTAATTTATTTGGTATAACTTTCACTGTCTGCCGATATCTAACCTTTGTTGATTTTACTCTTGCAGGCTGTCGTGCTTTTGAACAAAGCTTTTCTTCGAGCTCAGCATGAGATTGATAATTTATGAGCCCAGTTAGATGCTCAGGGCTGAAAGACTGAGAAGTTCAAACTTCTCTTCCAATAAAAAGAAAATCAACTGAATCAAGTCGTTGCTCCTTCGACCCTCCGAGCTGAGCTTGAAGCAGCCAAGAAGAGAACCTTTGGTTGAAAAATGAGCTCGATGAAATAGGTGAAAGGAACAAAGTCCTGGAAGAGGACAATAAACAGGTCCATCAAGCGAACTCCGAATACACCACTAAGCTTGGTGATTTAGAGGCCACTATCACCCAATTGAGGCAGGGGCTTGATTCTGTTAAAGTTGAGGCTGAAAAGATGAAGGAGAAAGTTGTGTAGCTCAAATCCGAAAGGGCCACTGAGAAGGAAACCTTAAAGGTTGCCCAAGAGAAGGCCGAGACCCGAGCCCAGGCCAATGAGAAACTCAAGAGTGAGCTTGAGGCTGCTATTCGAGACAATGATGGAATTCAGGCCGAGCTGGTAGCTTCTAATGAGGTTCGAATTACTATGAGTGATATGAGGTCCGAGTTGGAAGAAAATTTAAAAAAGGTCAGTCCGACCTGGAGGAAGCCCATGAAGAAATTCAGGCTACCGAGGCTCGATCCACCCTTTTAGAGAAATATAAGAAGCGAAAGTCTCGAAGGTCTACGCTCGAGATGGATCAATGTGGCATTAAAGATATCCCTGCTCGGATTGCCGAGGCAAAGAAAATTGAGGATAAAGCTAAGAAAGCGCTCGAAGATAGCTCCGAGGAAGATCCTGAAGGGTTCGGTTATGATGACTCGGACTCTTCTTCGATAGAGTAGATAGGCTCGTAGGACCTTTGAATTTTGTTTTTTTATCTTTGTAATTTTCACAAGTGTAAGCTTTCGGTCCTTCATGATATATAAAATTTGTATGGGCTTTTTCTTTTGCCAATATTTCTTTCGATCATTTTTTATACTTAGTCATGTGAGATTTCGAGAAGATCTTTAAGTTGGATAGAATTTATGATAGTGTTTCGTATAAATATTGTTGCATAAAAAATGGCTGAGGTTCAACCTTAAGCCCTTAACAATTTTTGTCTTAGTAAAATGAGCCAACTTACCTTTTGAGTTTTGGGCTTTAATTTAACCGATCCGGCTCAACCAATATTATCGAGGGCTTATCTGTGAAAGCCTTTTATGCTTTGTGAATTCGAACGTCTCTGAACCACTTCGGGCATTTAAGTCGAGGTCTTTAAATACTTCAAGCTTCTTTCAACTGTTTGAATTCTTTATAAGTTGGGACCGGTTAATTATAACCTTAGTGCCTTTGTCTATTTTGTAACGGCAGTCCCCAGTCTAGGGTGGCCCGACGGATTTTTAATAAACATAACGTTATTCTTGGGTACATTCATAAAAGGGCACATTTGAAGCGTACTTTTACCGAAGTGTTTTTCTTCATATTTCAAATATTTGTCTCATACAAGAAACTAATGACTTCATCCGGCCTTTTTTACCTTTGCTGTAGTAATACTATCTGGGCATGATTCATTCGATTGTTTGGCCCTTACAATGGGACCTAATGCAGAAGGCTCGATTAATAAAAAATAAAAAGTGATTCGACTTTGACTTCTCCTCTTCGCTTCTTTGAGCTTTCTTCGATCTTGTCATTCCTGGTGAGGGTATTATAGTCCCCTAGTGTTTGTGTACGAAGTAGGAGCGGAGAAACACTATGGAAAATGAGGTTGTTGAATCCCCAATCCTAATGTTCTGCTGGTCTTCGAGTCCCCGGCACTTAGCCTGGTTTTTGCATTTTAAAGTAACACATTGTATATTGTTGCCTCGTTAAAAACCTTGCCGGAAAACCCACTTCAGGATAAAACCGAGCTAAGGAAAATAGTGCAACACGTGCTTTCAAACCTAATTATACTATCTTCGAATTTTACTCCGATTTGACCCTGCAAAGAAAAAGGTGAAATTTTTTGAAATTCACAAAGGGTTAGTGGCTCGTACCTTAGCAATAATATTTCTTCAAGTGTGCTACATTCTAGTTGTTGTGCAGCTGTTGGCCGTCTCCGGTTTCCAATTGATATGATCCTTTGCCAGTTATTTCGATTATCTTATACGGTCCTTCCCAGTTCGGGCCCAGTTTTCCATTATCGGAATTCTTAGTGTGTAAGGTAATTTTCCGAAGCACTAAGTCCCCAACTTGAAAATGTTGAAGGTTCGTTCTTCAATTGTAATATCTCCCCATTCATTATTTTCGGGCTGCTAAACGGACCAGTGCATTCTCGCGTAGTTCGTCTAAGTCCTCTTCATCCAATTGGTTCGTTGCATACCGGAACCTTAGAGTCGGTTCCCCGATTTCTACAGGAATTAAAGCCTCGGCCCCATAAACTAGATAAAATAATGTTTCTCCAGTACTTGACTTTGACGTTGTTCTGTAGGCCCATAGTACCTCCGGTAAAACTTCCTTCCACTTGTGTTTTAACGACTCCAGTCGCTTTCTTATATTTTGAATTATGGTCTTATTCGTCGACGTGCTCGGATGATACGGCGTTGACAAAATCTTCTTGATCTTCAATCCTTCGAGGAAATCATTAACCTTATTGCCAATGAATTGTCTACTATTGTCGCAAGTTATCTCGGCAGGAATGCCGAACTGACAAACGATATAGTCCCAAATGAAGTTAATGACCTCCTTCTCTCTGACTTTCTTAAAGGCTTGCGCTTCTACCCATTCGGAAAAGTAGTCAGTTATAAACAAAATAAATCGAGCCTTACCTGGAGCCCATGGCGAAGGACCGACAATGTCCATTCCCCATTTCATGAATGGCTAAGGGGATAGGACAGGATGAAGCAACTCCCCCGGTTGGTGTATCATTGGTGCGTGCCTTTGGCACCCATCGCATTTTCAGACAAAATTTTTTGCGTCCTCCTTCATTCGATTCCAGAAATACACTGCTCTGATTATCTTTCGGACCAAAGCTTCAGCTCCCGAATGATTGCTACAGGTTCTTTTGTGGATCTCCCGAATAATCTGTTTCCCCGGGCCCCAAGCATTTAGCCAAAGGTCCGTAGAAAGATCGGCGATACAACTAGTCATCGACCAAGCAGAATCTTGCAGCTTTGGCTTGAAGGGACCTCGATTCCTTAGGGTGTGTTGGGAGCTGCCCTTCTCGCAAGTAGTCAATGTATTTATTATGCCAATCCCATGTCAAGCTCATCGTATTTATGTCAGCGTGGCCATTTTCTACTGCCGAGTTCATTAACTAAACTACCGTACCAGAATTGAATTCCTCCGCTCCGACCGATGAACCTAAGTTGGCCAATGCATCTGCTTCATTGTTTTGCTCCTTCGGCACATGTTGCATAGTCCATTCTTTAAACCGGTGTAGGACTACTTGAATTTTTTCTAAGTACCTCTGCATTCATTCGTCTTTGACTGCAAAGACACCATTGACTTGGTTCACGACCAGGAGGGAGTCACACTTTACTTCGATGACTTCAACCCCTAAACTTCGAGCCAATTCCAAAGCTACAATTATAGCCTCATACTCGGCTTCATTGTTAGTTAATTTTAAAGTTCTGATTGATTGTCGAATATTATCACCTGCGGGAGCCTTACAAAAAATCCCCAATCCGGACCCTTTCTCGTTCGATGCTCCATCCATGTACAGGGTCTAGATTCCTGCAGTTTTCCCCGAAGTTAGCAAAAGCTCTTTTTCTACCTCAGGAACCATTGCCGGAGTAAAATCTGTTATAAAGTCGACCAAGATTTGGGATTTTATAGCTCCTAGGTTTATATTCGATATCATAGTCGCTTATTTCTATAGCCCATTTTATCAACCTTCCTGACAACTCCGGTTTATGCATAATTTTTTTAACGGGTAAATAGTCACTACACAGATGGGGTAGCATTGAAAATAAGGTTTCAGTTTCCTAAAAGCACTCACCAAAGCTAACGCTAATTTTTTGAGGTGAGGATAACGAGTCTCTGCATCCCCTAATGTTCTACTTACATAATAGATAGGGAATTGCGTACCTTTTCTTCTCGGACCAAAATGCCACTTACCGTAACCTCGGATACTGCCAGATATAAGAACAGTTGTTCATCTGCCTTCGGTGTGTGCAACAAAGGTGGACTTGACAAGTACCGTTTCAAATCTTCCAAAGCTCTTTGACATTCCGGTGTCCACACAAAGTCATTCTTCTTCCTTAGCAATGAAAAGAAATGGCGACTTTTATTCGAAGACCTTGAAATGAATCGACTTAAAGTTGCTATTCTTTCGGTTAATCGTTGCACTGCCTTCACATTGTTAACCACTTCGATGTCTTCAATGGCCTTAATTTTGTCCGGATTGATTTCAATCCCTCGGTTTGACACCATGAAGCCCAAGAACTTCCATGATCTAATGTCGAAGGCGCATTTCTCTGGGTTTAGCTTCATGTTGTATTTGCAAAGTATGTCGAAGGTTTCCTGCAAATGCTTTAAATGGTCCTCTGTTTTCAGGGACTTAATTAGCATGTCATCAATATAAACCTCCATCGTTTTACCTATTTATTGTTCGAACATTCGGTTAACTAGGCGTTGGTAAGTTGCACCGGCGTTTTTTAATCCGAATGGCATCACATTATAGCAATAAGTCCCATATCGAGTTATAAAAGAAGTTTTCTCTTGATCCTCTAGGTCCATCCTAATCTGTTTGTACCCGGAGTAGGCATCGATAAAAATTAACATCTCATGCCCGGCCGTCGCATATCAATGTGAGGCATAGGGAATAAATCCTTCGGGCATGCTTTGTTCAAATCCTTATAATCAACACATATTCTAAATTTATTACATTTCTTCGGCACGACAACGACATTACCAGTCCGGGTATTTAACCTCCTGGATGGAACCTATTTTTAAAAGCTTTGTTACCTCTTCTTTGACGAAGGCATGCTTTACTTCAACCATCACCCTTCTTTTCTGTTTCACAGGTGAAAACTTTTTATCGAGGCTTAACTTATGCGTCATCACTTCCGGTGGCGCACCTGTCATGTCTAAATAGGACCATGCAAAACAATCGGCGTTAGCTTGAAGAAATTTAATTAACTTACGCTTAAGCTCTGAGGTTAACCCCGTGCCCAGGTATACCTTTTTGTCCGACAAGTGCACAAACAGGATAATCTGTTCTAGCTTCTCTATGGTAGATTTGGTTGCGTCCGAATCATTCGGTTGCACGAACAATCTGGGCACACCGAAATCATCTTCTTCAAAGCTCAGGCTCGTCTCTTTCTTTTCTTCACTCGAGCTGACCGCACCTCCCTTCTTTAATTGCTATTTAGCATCTTTACCTTTGGTTGATTCAATAGCTTTTTGGAAAGGTTCCTTTCGAATGAAGAGTGCTTCTTCGACCGCGAATATCTCCCTTGCCGCAGGTTGCTCACCACGGACCGTTTTTATCGCTTCCGATGATAAATTTTTTAACATTTGATGCAATGAATCCACGGTCTGCCAAGCAACGCATTATACTTCATCTCACCCTCGATGACATAGAACACCATTTGTTGAATAGTCCCGGCGATGTTGACCGGCAAAGAGATTTCTCCTTTAGTAGTTTCGCTTGCCATTTTGAATCTGCTAATAACACGAGCTATCAGCACAATTTGGTCCAACAGCTCCAGTTGTTCTACCACTCCATCGGATAATATTGGCCGAGCTACTTGGATCAATAAAAATACATTTAACTTGAGATTTAAAAATAAGGATAGAAATTACCAACGCATCATTATGTGGCTGAATGATGCCTTCGGCATCCTCATCGTTGAAGGAAATAGATCCTTTGGGCATATAATCCCTAGTCCGCTTCTCTCGAACAATTGAAACCTTTGTCCTCTTCATCATTGGTCCTCGTGGTATATCTGGTCCTCCGATTATCATATTGATCACGTGTTGCGGCTCCACGAGCTTGATATGTTTGTGATTTTCTCTGCCTTTATAGTGTCCTTTGGCTCGGTCACTCAAGAATTCACGAAGGTGACCATTTTTCAACAACCGAGCCACCTCCTTTCTCAATTGGTAACAGTCTTCGGTCTTATGGCCATGAGTCCCATGATACTCACACATCACGCTCGGTCTTTGAGCTGGATCGGATCTTAATGGTCTCGGCCACCTGGCATCCTTGATATGGCCAATGGCCGAGACAAGATCTATGGTGTTAATGTTGAAGTTGTACTCTGATAACCTCGGGTTGTCCCTATTGTTGCTGACCCACCCAAGATCATCTCTAAATAACAAACCTCGACTGCTTGATCCGCGATCAGATCACCTGTCACTTCTACTCGAAAGATGACTGGGATGCTTCTTCCTTTATTCGACCTAAATCTGGATTTCTCCGGTTGAGCATACGGTCGGTACCTATCCTTCGATGGCTTTATCTCCGGTTCAAAATTCCTCTTCGATCTTACAGAATTCTTACCTCTGCTTATCGGACCCGGGGGAAGTTCAAGCTGATCATCTTCTACCCGAAGCTTGGATTCGTACCTGTTATGGACATCGGCCCAAGTTAGTACCTCGTATTCCAACAAATTTTCCTTTAATTTGAACGAGGCAGTTGAGCTTCGAGGATTGAGACCCTTTGTAAAGGCTTGAGCTGCCCATTCTTCCGGGATCGGGGGGAGTTCCATTCGTTCCCTGTAGAACCTATTCACGAACTCTCGAAGCAACTCATTATCTCTTTGGGTAATTCTAAAAATGTCCGCTTTTCTTGCCTGCACCTTCTTGGCTCTGTCATAGGCTTTGAAAAATGCATCTGCGAGTATCTCAAAAGAAGTGATGGAATGCTCGGCAGATGGTTGTACTAGGTCAGTGCCCTTTTGGATAGTGTTTCACTTAACTTTTTTAATAAAACTGATTCGATCTCATCCTCTTTAACATCATTGCCCTTTACGACATAAGTATACAAGGTCACATATTTTTGCGAGTCCGTTGTCCCATCATATTTTGGGATATACGCATCTTGAACCTTTTTGGGATCAACTTCGGGGCCGCACTCGGAGGGAAATCCCTTTGGATGTACCTCTTTGAGTCCGGTCCTTTCAAGATCGGGGGTACCTCCGGGATCCGATCCACTCGGGAGTTGTACGTTTCCACCCTTTTCTCAGTGGATTCTGTTACGCCTCGACAATTTCATGTCTTTGCGTCGCGAATAGACTAACATTAGTTAAGTCGGACACGAGGCCCTCATGACTACAAGAGGGCGATTGGAAGCCTTAACGTATATACGATAAGATTTTGCGACATAGGATTTGGTGAAACTAGATTCGTCAAAAGGAAGTGGAGTATACGTTACGTTTGGGAAAGATTTCATAGGTGGTGAATTAACGAACATTTAGTAAGGTCTTGATGACGAGTTATAATGTTCGTTAGATCATTAAGGAGGTGTCGCACGAGTACCAAGAAGGTTCCATAAGGATTCGAGATCAAACGTAGCGATGAGAACGAAATCGAAAAAACTGGGGATTATACGGCCGTATATACGGACCGTAGATCTGGCCGTAGAACCCTTCCAGTGAAGGGTGATTTTTCTGGAGTTTCTGGAAGAAACATACGGTCCAACATACGGACCGTATAAATTGTACGGTCCGTATATTGAACCGTATATTTCGGGTCGGGTCCGAACTCAATTTTTATATATGCACGGTTTCATCTTCTTTTTCTCACTTCTCACTTCTCCAAACTTCCTAAAACCTCTAGAAACCTCTCCATATCACATTAATACATATCCAAGAAGGGGAAATCAAGGATCAAACACCAAAAGTTGGTAGAATCAAGGGTATGAATGCTTCCAAAAGATTGATAGAAGTTGAGAATCTCATTGGTATTGAAGTGGAGTCCTTCTCAAGTGAAGTATTCTCATCCAAAGATCATTCTTACGTGAACAAGGTGAGTTTTACGATTATTTCATGGTATTAATGATGTTAAGGGAGTATTATGTGAGTGATAAGCATGAAGTTGTATTATAATTATGGTTATGGGGAATTCCGAAAATGAGTTTGGGAATTGAATAACATTTAACTTGAGGGAATTTGCGTATTACGATATTATGGATGTCGTTGTATTGTTTGGAAGCTGTTTTGTTATATGAAGGAAAGTTGTCGAAACAAGCGAAATGCTGCCCAATTTTCGTTAGCCTTAGCCGCCTTAGTTTAGGCTTAAGCATACCTTCAATAATCTAACCTTCGTACGAATTCCTTTATATGTAGAATCATAAGTCGGAAGGAAAGCTTTTAGTCGACGTTGTTAAGGAGATACAAAGGTATGTAAGGTTATTCCCTTTTCTCTCAAAGGCATGATCCTTATATTTTGATTCCATACGTGCCATTCATCATATTTCTACTCCTAGAAATGCCAAAATGTCTATAGTTTTTGAAGAATCTTGTGAAGACTCCAATCCAAAAGATTTTCCAACCTAAAACTCTAAATGATTTCATGACGTGACTGAGTGGGCTATAAAGCATATGTCTTCAGCTTGTGTCCGAGCGAGCTATATAACATATGGTCCCAGGCTATAAAGCATATGGCTTCGACTACGTGCGAGCTATATAACATATGGCCTCAGTTTATGTCATGGATCACCTCGGACACGACTAATGATGATGATGACGCCATAATGTACTCGGAGGGTTACGACCTTACGTCACTCCGAGAAAACGTATACGTTTATTTAAGCTCTCATGCATGCTACGTATATTATATGTATATATGATATGTATATGTATATAGGGGATATGGGGAAAGGTGAGGCGCTATAGACGCATAGCCACCTGATCAGCTGGCATATTATGATATCATCCCGGACGCGGGCTATATGGGTGATGGATCGGGCCGTACGTTCCACGGTAATATATTGATATATGGATCGGGCTGCACGTTCCGCAGCAATATATGATACGATATTTACGCGTATGCATGCATGGCTCCGCCTTAAGAGGCAAGCAGTCACCAGCTATCTTTTCATCTTTATTTTATCTTCTTGTTCTCCTGTTACTTTATGATGTATGCCTTACATACTCAGTACATTGTTCGTACTGACATCCTTTTCTTTTGGATGCTATGTTCATGCCCACAGGTAGACAGGGAGACGACCCAGCTTCCTAGAGTCGATCAGCCCCGGAGCACTTCCATAGACCGGAGGTGCTGTCTCGAGTATATTCTTTTGTGTATATATTTTGATATGATGGGTTCCTGTCCCATCTTCATGATCTCAAGCTTCAGT
Organism: Lycium ferocissimum; assembly: GCF_029784015.1. Taxonomy (NCBI): domain Eukaryota; kingdom Viridiplantae; phylum Streptophyta; class Magnoliopsida; order Solanales; family Solanaceae; genus Lycium; species Lycium ferocissimum. The sequence continues at coordinate 44,844,390 of NC_081349.1, forward strand.
TAGAGGCTCGTAGATACTTGTATGTGGGTAACGGAGGTCATGTGACTCTTGATGCATATTTCGCATATTATTCTTTTGCTGTCGTGAGGGCTTATATATATATGTGGATATGTGTACATGTTTTATGGAGCATATATGTGTACAGGTTATGACGATAGTAGTATGATGTGTGGTGCTCGGTAGCTAGCTCCGAGTACCCGTCACGGCCCCCTAGGCGGGTCGTGACAGATTCGACCCGTTTAGCCAATGTTTCGAGCATTTTTAGTACCTCGGTAGATGCACCTAACTCCGATCCGTTATCGTTATCAGCTACTCGGGTTTCCTTTCGGCTTAGCTCGGTAGCCCGATTTGGTCCTGCTGATGCTGTTCCGTTATCTTTCTTTTGAAGCTGAGCTATAGCCTCCTATTGTTCCTGCAACATTTCAAATATCAAACGTAAGCTAATTTCATCCGCGACATCTGGTGTCTTTCGGGCTTGTGCCCGAAGCAAAGTAGCTGAATTGTTGCTATTTAAAGAATTTGTGGCCGGAAGGGCGGCATTGTCCTAGTTGACGGTATTCTGGTTAAGGCCTTCAGTCGAGTTGACAACATTTGGGTTGGCTAGGTCAGCAGGGGGTGCGTTCGGGTTTGGTAGCTTTGTGTTGTTGATGTTTTCAGCGACTATCTCGTTGTTGTTCACGTGCTCGGATTGACCACTGCTTACCATCTTGAATGTATCTGAAACACAAACTTTCAAAGAACAAGTGAAAAAGGGAGTTGTAAATTAATCACCACTATTATCCTAGGCCCCACGGTGGGCGCCAAACTGTTTACCTCAAAAATGGATAACAATTAAATATGTAAGTGGTTTATAGGATATGTGGTTTGATTAATAGGTTACATATAATAATAGTTAGTAAATGGTAAATTTTTATTGATGAATAATAGTAAATAAAGTTTAAGAAACGAAATTAGCAAGCTCTGAGAACTGGTCCGGTTCTGGAGATTGCTTCTTAATCCCGAGACAATTACTTAAGAAAGTCCACTTCCCCCTTTTCAGATTACAAGTGATAAGAATAATGAAAAGATAACCCTAAGAAAGTCCACTTCCGTACGGTCATTCTGACACCTGTACTGTTGTTAGCGTAAATGGTGGAACGGGCAGGTGACACGTGGCCTAGTCCATAACGGATACTCCGAGCCTATGTTGAGTGTGTTTGCTTCAGGCTCGGGTTTTCTTTGCTTATCAACATACCCTCAGTTTTGACACTCAGTTGAATCAACTCACGACCCCTCGGTCCTCGTTCCTTTCGATGGCCAAGGACCTCATTCTTCTTCGATCTCATATCGGACAGCTATAATATTTACTCCGGTTCTTACCGAATACAAATTGCTTCGGTTTTCACCTTATACAATTATAAGAATTTCAAATTTGATGTTAGTTCATACATAAATGTAGGTTTGATCATAAGTGTGATAATTGATTATCGGCCATGCACTTTATGTGATTGGTGGATCTAGTGTGGCAGTGAGTATAGGCTTAATCCAATGATGCTTGTAATGCGAGGGCGCATTAGGATTTCACTAATTATAGCTAGCTAGGTCCCTTCTCTAATCCTTATATAAACATAGGATCAAGGTTATTTCATGTCAACGTTGTGTGTGGTAATTGTCTCATTAATATCGTCACATTATGAAAATTGAAACAGTAATAGAAATTATCTAATTCTTAATCAATTCACGATATGATTCATGTTTTTATAATATAAATTTATTTTGTGTCTAATATCATGTGTGCTCCTACTTTTATTAGGGGTGAGTTGATTTCTCAGGTCGCTCAACTATCGCAACTGTAACATAAAAGTCACTTAACTTTATTTTGTAACGGGAAAGTCACTCAACTTTCATTTTTGTAATACAAAAGTAACTTAACTTTGTTTTGTAGCTGGAAAGTCACTCAAGTTTCATCTTTGTAACACAAAAGTCATTCCGCTCATTTTAGTTAACTTTTGCTGACGTGGCATTGTTTAAAAGTTAAATCCTTATTTAATATAAACTCACCCATTTTTACCATTTAGTGACCCGTCTCACTAATCTGACCCGCTATCCAATGAATTTAGTGTAGGACTTGATGAAGATGTCTGAGAACTGATCAGTAGTGTAAATTTTGTAGAGCAGGGGATCAATATATTAATTTTGAACAAAATCACTACCTCCTCTCTCCTGCATTAACTAATTGAATTGAAACATTGATTGTCGATGTAACATTTACTTTCACCGCAATCACTACTAACTTCTTATGATATTCTTTGTAAAATTCAAGCTGAGTGCTCAAGGGAATTGCTTTTTGATACATCATAGATGAAAAGAAGAACAAAGGTACAACTAGACTCAGTTGATTTGCGTAATATTTTGTGAATAGAATATATAAATTTCCTTGAAGAACCGTTTCTACTTGCAAATAGCTTAGCAGTAGTGTCATAGTAACCAAATGGACTTGATGCAAAATTTTAAGGCTTGAGTAGGGAGGAGAATCCAGCCACGTTACCAGTAAAAAATTACTAATAAAATTTCAGTCCTTAGTGATTTGTTATAAAAACTTGGATGGCGGGTTGGTTTAGTGGGGCGGATCATAAATGGTAAAAATGGGTGAGTTTATATTAAATAAGGATTTAACTTTTAAAAAAATGGCACGTTAGCAAAAGTTGACTAAAATGAGTTGAATGACTTTTGTGTTACAAAGATGAAAGTTGAGTGACTTTCTAGTTACAGAGTAAAGTTAACTGTGACTTTGTGTTACAAAGATGAAAGTTGAGTGACTTTCCAGTTACATAACAAAGTTAAGTGACTTTTATGTTACAATTACGATAGTTGAGTGACCTTCTGAGAAATCTAACTTTTTATTAGTGTGTAATATTACTACACGATCTCATGTTCATTTGCCCCTAGATATTTGATTATTTGGTGACATTCAAAGGTAAAGAGTCACTCAGGACTCACTTTTTCGCCTTTTTCACTATGCATTTGTTTCATTTACTTTGAGATTGCTTGTTTTATTTTTTTGAAATGTCTGCTGATAGTAATACAGATATTTGCTTGATTCTGTTTTGTGGCCTAATTAGAAATAAATTAAACCAACAATGTAGACACGTTTAGTCTTTCAAGAAACATCTCCAAACGCAATTTTTAAAAGAGTGTCCAATGTCTTTGCTTAGTACACAAGTAAATTGGTGAAATTTGTGGGAATGAAAAGGGGAAAGAGACTTATAACTGCACTAATTCAGCTCACTTTCAATGTTTGTTATCCCCACCTAAATTAAAAAGGGAAAACTATATATATATACATGTTAAGGAGAAATATTTACGAAACGAGACTATAATTTTTCTTATTTACAAAACATAATGATATATTACGAAACATGACGGATTTTCATATATTTTTTGTTTTTTTATTTTTTCCATAAAATATATATTTTTAAGAAAAATAAAAAAAATTAATTTTTTGTGTATGAAACATGTATATGTGAGCGAAATTTTTAATATAATTTTAATACACAAAATTGTGAGCGAAAACTTTAAGCCTTGAATATTGTATGAAAATTGTTACAATATTGTTGTAGTTGTATTAATTTTTCAGAAATCTAATATGAACTTCATATACGAAAAATGTGAATGAAATTCTAAGTCTTGAGCGAGATATACGCATTTCACACCATTCTCATGCATAAAATTTTGAGCGTAATGTTTAAGCCTTGATCGAGATATACACATTTCATACGTTCTTCATACATAAAATTTGAGCGAACTTTTTAAGCCTTGAGCAAGATATACACATTTCATACACAAAAATTTGAGCGATTATTTTAAGTCTTGAATGTTGTATCAAAGTTGTATACAATGTTGTAGTTGTATTAATTTTACGTAAATCTAACATGAACATTATATAAGAAAATATGAGCGAAATTTTAAGACTTGAGCGAGATACAAATTTACATCGTTTTCATACACATAATTTTGAGCGTATTTTTTAAGCCTTGAACGAGATATACACATTTCATACATTTTCCATACCGTTTTCATACACTAAATTTTGAGCGAACTTTTAAGCCTTGAGCGAGATATACACATTTCATACATAAATTTTTGAGCTAAAAAAATAAAAAAAATTAACAAATATTTTTTTAAAAAAATAAAAAAAATAATTTTTTAAAAAATAAAAAATAATTTTTTAAAAAATAAAAAAATAATTTTTTAAAAAATAAAAAAATAAAAAAATATATTTTTTTAAAAAAAAAAACATGTTTTGTAGGGTTTGTAATGTTATGTTTTGTAAATATAAACTATCGTCACGTTTCATAAATATTTCTCCTTATGATGTATATATACGTAGTTGACCCTTGCTTAAACTATCTTTTTTGCCAAAAATTGGTGAAGTTGGTCAGAGATCACCCCATCTCATTGAAAAAAATATTTTAAACTAAATAAAATCTGAATTACTCAAATAAATTACCTAGACCTGAAACTCGACCCATAAGATTAAAAAAACTCATATCATTACGCGTGAGATTAAAACAACCCATACACTGACTTAATTATCATCCTTTTTATATATACTTTGTACTTATAATATTAATATATCATTTCCTGAAGGATACAAGACTTAGATAACAAATTAAATGATTAAATTAACGAATTTTTAATTTTCGTGGGGTTTACCGGCACATAGACAATCTAGCCCAAGCCCAGAATTAGTCAAAACTATCCCAGTGAGTCCTCGCCTAGTGAACATAAAGATGAACCCTGTAACAAATAATATAGATGTTTTATTTTGTATTAACGCGTGTGTCTATCTTATGTTTGGAGGCAGGCAAAGTAGTCTCTGAAATATACTTCTGAGCAACTTTTCTTTAAGTTTATAAAAATATGAACACTTTAAATTTCTGTCGAATATTTTAACATACTCTGTATGTTAGAATTCAAGAATTATTAAGAAGGATTTTGGTAAGAAACACCACTAAAAAGTTTCATCAAATCTTAGAAACTACGACACAAAAAAAATATACTAGAAATACAACATAGATCAAAAATAGTAGAAGTTACACCTTAAAAAGCTGCTCTACGCTCTAGAAATAGTAAAAACTGCAAAAATTGCACCTCCAACTATGAATTCTTTTCTCACTAAATTCTTTCTTTTTTCACAATTTTCATCAAATCCAATAAATAGAGTTTGTTAAATACAAAAATAAGAAATACTCACTTTTAACAAAATTTAAAGATCAAAACCGCACAATAGTACCTAACTCAAATTTAAGGGCCGGGGTCATTTTTTTTATTTGTTTTCCCCAATTAACCGTGGCCTCATAAATTTCGAGTTATGATTTGAATACTCTCAGATGAAGCAGAGAATCTGATCACTATTCAAACTACAATATCATGAGTTCCAGTTCAATATCCCTCAAACAATTACTACTACAATTGTGTTTAATTTTCCTCATCATCTGTTAATTCTGTGAAAGAAAAGTAACTCTATCGATCAGAATTAATTTCGTTGCTTTTCTTTTTCTCAAAAAAAAAAAAAAAAAAAAAAAAAAACAAAAAAAAAGAATAAACTCAATCAAATTAAATTAATAACTTTCACCATGAAATTAAGGGGACAATTCGTTACCGGATAGAGAAGAATTATACATGCATTAATTAGTATAATTTTGTACATCATTTGGTTACAAAAATGGGGGAAAATAATCTCCGCATAGGATCTAGCATAAGTTATACAATTTTTGATTGTCTGCTTTTTCTTTTCCACGTAAAATATAGCATCACTAATATACTCCCTCCGTCCATCTTTTACTTGTCACGTTTCGCTTCTCGAGAGTTAATTTAATTAATCTTAGGAATTAAATTAAATAAGATTAATTCAATATTTCAAAACTAAAATTTACATGTTTGGAAACTGTACGAAAAATACTACAATTGCGTTGCCATTCTTCTCATATTCATGTGATGACAAAATACATCTTAAAATATTTGTCAAAGTTTATGCAGTTTGGTATGTGGAGAAGCGAAACGTACAATTAAAAGTGGACAGAGGGAGTAATTTTTGGTTCATATTTTTCTTTTCGCATAAATAATACATGCATAAGTTATGAGAGAATTTATACATTACTTTATGCAGTGTAAAATTTGAAATAACTAATATATACATGAATAACTAAACTCTACATACCTAATTCCTATATTACTAATGCATGCATAACTAATCTCCGCGTTATTATTACTTGCATAACTGTAACCAACCCACCAAACGACCCAAGTGAAGGAAACAAAAATACTCAAAGGAATAATATAAGCAAACGTGAAAAACTCAACAATGGTTATATAGAAGAAATTTATCAAATTAAAGAGGGAAGGTAGGAGACTTTACTTAATAACTCAAAACTCTTGAATCTCACTACAATGAAAATGTGTGACATATCATCCCTATTTATAATACTAGAAACCAAAATAGACTAAGACTAGAAAGACCTATTCCAATATGGATTTGATAAATAAATCCTAACTAGACATGAATTAAATAAACCTAAATCCTAAACGAACGAGGTTTCCAACTCTTGGTTTATTTCCTACATAGCTTCCCTTAAACCAAGATCTTCAAACTTGACCATGCCTAGCATCATCTTCAACTTTATGAACAACTCAATTTTAGTGGCTTTGTGAAAACATCGGCAACTTGTTCTTAGGTCTTTGCAATAATCAACAACTATCTCCTTATCTTGAACCAAATCACGAATGAAGTGATATTTAATGTCAATAAGTTTGTCGCGGCCATGAAAAACTTGAATTCTTTGTTAACTCGATCGACTTGCTATCACAAAATATTTTTGTAGGACTATCTTGCTTGTGTTGAAGAAATCCAAGCATCCTTCTCAACCATAATGCTTGTGTAGCACTACTTGTTACTGACCATGTATTCTGCTTCGGTAAGTGACAAAGCAACAACTTGTTGCTTTTTTGAAGACCAAGAAAATACACCAGACCCCAAATAAAATGTATATCCAGAAGTACTTTTTCTTTGCATCATATCACTAGCCCAATCATTGTCTGTAAATCCAACAAGACTACCATCATTAGTCTTTGAATAAAATATGCCATCAGATTGCGTACCTTGAATATATCTCAAAATTCTCTTAGCTGCTTGCAAGTGTGATTGACGAGGCGACTCTATAAATCTGCTAATTAATCCAACTCCATAAGTAATGTCAGGTCTTGTAGAAGTCAAGTACCTTAGACTCCCTACCAATTTTCTAAAATATGTTGCACCAATAAAATCACCAGTTCCATTTTTAGTCAACTTCAATTTTTCTTCATCAGGGGCCAGAATTGGCTTGGCTTTGTCCATATTAAATCTCTTCAAAATATCACTAGCATATTTTTTCTGAGAGATAAAAATTCCACCTTCCAATTGAGAAACTTCAATGCCGAGGAAATAAGACATTAGTCCCAAATCAGTCATCTCAAACTGTCTAATCATGGCCTCCCTAAATTCAGAAATTAGTTTGGGATTATTGCCGAAATATTAAGTCATCCAAGTATAAACACACGCAGAATGTCTCCACGAATTGAATTTGATGTATAGTGTATGCTCATAGGACATATATAAAATCAAGTCCAATAAAATAAGAATCAATACGAGTATATCAAGCTCTAGAGCTTGTTTCAACCAATATAACGCGTTCTTCAACTTGTAAACTTTATTTTCTTGACCCTTTTTGACATACCTCATAGTTACTCAAGACACTTTCTTCCTCAAGAACACCACTCAAGAAAGCAGATTTCACATCCATTTGATAAATTTTCCAACAATTATTAGCAGCAAGAGAAATAATCATACGAATTGTATCAAGTCTTGCAATAGGTGCAAATACCTCAAAATAATCAATACCTGCTTTCTGCTTGTATCCTTTAACAACTAATCTTGCCTTAAAGCGATCAACTTCTCCAGTTGATTTGTATTTGGTCTTGTAGATACCCACTTTGATCCAATTGGCCTTTTCGAAGGTGGTAAAGTAGTCCCAATTCCCATGTGTTATTTTTCTCAATAGCATGAATTTCTTCATTCATTACATGTATCCAACAGTCATCTTTCGCAGCTTCCTCAAAAGTAACTGGATCACAGTCTGCAAATAGAGCAAAATTCACAATATCTTCGTCGGATAAGTCATTGTCATTACCAACAATCACGTTGATAATGTCCATATTTTCCACAATTATAATACTGAATATTTGATTTATCACGTCTTTGAAAATTTTGATTACTCTGTTGTTCCCTCTGATATTATTATCATTTCTCTGTTGGTAGGAAAAATTACCTTTATCACGGCCTCGATAATCACCTCTACCACCTCGTCCTCTACCTCTGAAATTGTGACCTTTTTGATTTGTTTCAGCCTGATTTGATGTTTCTTCTTTTTCTTTAGGTTGATTCACCTTTGCTTGCAATGCCTCATCAACTGTTTCAGTTGGTTGTTGATTCAGGGACATCTCACATGTCACCACCACCTTCTAAATCATCAGTGTCAAAGTGCTAAGATATTTGGTTGCCTCGAGAACCGTCTTCTTAGTGTGAAATTTTATACTCAAGGACATAAAATATTTTTTTCAAGAACTTTAACTTGGTCTAATGCTTCCATTAGTGGTCATATCGTTGATAATATCAATAACTCTTGTGAAGAATTCTTTGACGACTTCGTAGGTTTCATTTGGGCTAACTCGTTCTGTCTTCTAAGTTCTTGCAATTTGACTTTCTTACGTTGGTAGAACCTCGATGTGAATTCACCAAAAATTTTCAAGCCTCCTTTGCCGACTTTGCATGTAAAAATTTATTGTATACATGCAATTCGACGTTGCTGTTAACGTAGAAATGTGTCTTATAATCCAATGGTCTATTTTTCTCCAAATCTTTAGCTGCTTCAACGGTCAATATTGTACATGCGGGGTTTTGCGAACCTCGTATCAATAATGGACCATCAACAACATTGAAAAATTCTTCATCTCGTCGATACCAACTCTCAAAATTATTTTTGCCATCAAACACCAAAACAGGACAATTTGGTAAATATGGAATATCCATATTCTTTTATATGTGTCGGATCTCACACGAGGCTTTGGTCGGATCTCACACAGGCTCTGATACCAATTTGAAGGAAATAAAAATACTTAAAGGAATAATATAAGCACACGTGAAAGACTCAACAATGGCTATATAGAAGAAATTTATTAAACTAAAGAGAGAAGGTAGGAGGCTTTCTTAATAACTCAAAACTTTGAATCTCACTACAACGAAAATATGTGACATAGCATCCCTATTTATAATACTAGAAATCAAAATACCAGACTAAAAACCTATTCCAATATGGATTTGATAAATAAATCCTAACTAGATATGAATTAAATAAATTAAATCCTAAACAACTTAGGTTTCCTACTCTTGGTTTATTTCCTATACCAAGGGATATGATTACTTAGAAGTTCTAACCAATTGAGATTTGAGTACGTTATTATATCAAATTAAGCTTCATACACAAATAGAGTCGCATGAAGAGAAAAAAAAAACCATGTCGGCAGTTGTGGTGGAAATAAAGTAGGCGGATACTATGGGGCACCTTATATAGAAAAAGGTCGAATAAAAATATTATCTGAAACTTTTGAAAGTAAAGTTTTACCTTATATAGAAAAAGATAGAATAAAAATATTATCTGAAACTTTTGACAGTAAAGTTTTTCCAAGGCATATTCATTAGGATCGATCGAGTGAAAGGTCAGTTCACTCAATTCCAATGAAGACTAGGAAGACAATGACCTAATTACAAGCTGAAAATAGAGTTCCACAAATGTTCCATTCATCTATCAACATTTAAAAATATTAGTTTGACCATAAGTATTTATAAATACTGAACTTTAGTATCTGAACTTAAAGCTTCTACTGAAACATTTGTTTGGTTGTGTATCTCAAATTTCACAATTTATTTTTAATCAAATTGGAACTCCCATCGCTCCCCTTAGTTATACAGACCGGAGTACGAGGGTTAAACTGACTAACTTTTAGTGTGAATTTAAACATAGAATTTTCAAGTTTCTTGTAATAAAATTATTTCACATATCCAAAAATTACATAAAAAATATTATAAGTTACAATAATTAACAATTCAAAATATAAAAGAAGTATTTGAAAAAAAAAAACATAAATACTTTTTATTTAACTCGGCAAATAACGATAATATCACATAAAGTGAAATAGTGGAAGTATTTATTTTTTCAACTGCAGCTCAAGTACTCATTTAAATGCATATTATTCTGTTACCATTTTTTCTTTTTGCTGAAAATTCAAGCCGAGTATTCTACTGTTGAGTTAGCAACCTCAAGATTTGAAGGCTGGCTCAATTTATGAGCATCTTATCTTCCATATTATAGGTAGAGAATTCAAATCTCATTGGCAGCTCCCTTGATATAATTTTTCTTTTTAGAAATAAAATAGTGACATATCAGTATTCTTTGATTGGGATTGTTTCTAGAAGGGAAAAAAAAAAAAAAAACACTGGAAAGGACTTTTTTATTTATGTGGCTCACCCCTTTTTTGTCGCTATTTTGCTCACTTTTTTTCTCTTTCTTTTTTCATGGGGAGTGTCACTCTCACATTATTGGTGTGTAGGGTTACAGTTCACTCCTTTTTCTCTTGGTTTTTGTTTCATTTTCATGGACATATTTCATTCAACTTTTTCAATAAAAATAAACTTAAATAAAATCACAAATACCCAATTAGTACTAAAGAGCTTAATTAGGAGTAATTAATATTTTTGACCCTCCCATCAGACAAAAGGAAAATTACTATAGGTTAAAGTGGAATGAATAAAATCTTTTCACTCTTAATTAGAAGTTTGAAATTCGAACATCGAGAATGTAAAAAAGATCCTAATAAAAAGTGTTTTTTCTTTTAATAGCTACTTATGCCACGCAATTCCAAGTTACTCTAAACATCAAAATGAATATTGAATACTTTTTAGAGAGAAAAAAAGAAAAAGAAAAAAGAGAGCTTGATATCAATTTGAATTGGGAGCGGGACTGATCATGCCAGTCCATTCTTTTTGCCAGTTCCTTTCTTGGCTGGTAAAGGCCCCCCACTAATTCAAACGAAGAAAATAATTTTAATAAAAAGCTGATATAGACCAGAGTTTTTTCAAATTTCACCACTCCACGGTATCGTATTTCGTTTATGGACGGTAGCTCAACTTTTAATTTATTTCACTAAAATTTTTAAATTATTTTTATCACCAAAAAATAAAAATTAAGTGAATATTCAATTACTCCAACCGTTCCCTTTTTATTTGTCATATTTCGTTTCACGAGAGTCAATTGGACTAATAGTTGAAGCTAAATTGCATTGGATTAATCCAATTTTTAAATTTTAAATTTAGATGTTTAAAAAATATATAAAAAATATTATAAATTATAATACTTCTATAGTAATATGATGAAAAATACATCTTAAAATGTTGGCTTAATTTTATGCAGTTTGACTTTCGATAAGCGAAACATGACAAGTAAATGTGAACGGACGGAATAGTATAAAAGACAGCTTAATGACTTATGTTTTTCAGATAAAGTTGGATAATTCTCTTGTTATAAAATAAAGGGAAAAACGTCAAAAATACCCCTTTACTTTGGGAAACGAGTTAAAAATATTCATTTGGATACAAAATAATCCTCCCATCATTAAAGTTTTCAAATCTACCTCTGACTTAACGAAAATCCTCAAATTCCCAAAATAATCCGATTTCATTTTTTAAACCCGCTCCATTATTTAAACCCGATCTAACTAAACAAAAAACCTACATCTTTCCAACTGACAATATTTCATGGACTTCCAGCTTTCCAACTGACAACAAAATTTTAGCTGGATAACCAATTAATCTGATTCCAAACGTGAAATTGCTATCATTTTTTAATAAAAAGTATTTAAAATGCAGAAGGTGAGATACTCTGCTAGTAGCAGATATAAAACGAGGCACTGTCAATATAAATTTCGGGATCACAATTATGACTTCCTCATATAATAAGAATGTAAATACTCAAAGCATTAATCTGCATAGATCAAACTCTGAAGAAAAAAATATCATCGCGAGAATGTTGTTGAGAAGGTTGTTAAGGTGAATCTTTGAATCCAGACTCTGCAAAGGAAACAAGTCATGATTTAAAACAAGAGGCAGTTTTGAGGGATAATAGGATTTTTATTTAGTTGGGTCTTAAATGATGGAATGGATTTAAAAATAAAATCGGTTGTTTTGGGAATTTTCGTTAAGGCAAGGGTATATTTATAAATTTTAATGATGGGAGGGGTACTTTTTACCTAAATTCGTAACGGATGATATTTTTAGCCTTTTTCCTAAATAAAGGGTTTTTTTTGACCCTTTTCCCTAAAATAAAATACAAATTGAGTGATTGTAGATAAATTATTCCTTCATTTTGATTTTTTTAACCACGTGATATTCATTCAATTATCTAAATTCTGACACTACAATACTCCCTCCATCTTAAATTATTTGTTGTGATTCTCTTTTACCTGCCTTTTAAAAATATTTATTAGGAACGATTTTAACTATTTTACCTATATTGAATATTTATTCTGTTTATGTTTGATCACCCAAAATGATAAATAATTTGAGATACATATTTTTAAAATCACGAGAGATAATTCGAGACGGTGGGATCGGAGTAACCATTAAAGAAGAAAATATTCTCAAAATTGTGTGTTCCCAAAATCAAACATTTTTTTTTGGCTAAAACTTGTGATCATTGGTGTTCTGTAACTTCTGTTCACCAGCTTCTTTTCAAATAGTGCGGCCCCACAGTGAACGGTGTTTCCTCTAACTCAAAGCCACCTATATATATGTATGTATTGTTTCCATATCGTAGCACAAAATCTTTCTTCTCTCTCTCTTTTTTATTTATGCATTTCTTGCAATAAATAAAAAAACAGTAACACTGAAATCCAGGCTGACATAGTTTTGCCTTCTTCAGTTCTAACTAGCTGCCATTCACAATACAGGTACTGTACAAGTGTCATGTATACAAATTACTCATATCATATAGTGTATGATTGCTTTTGCTTTAATGAGTTAATCATGGGGGGAAAAAAATTGATAGCTTGCTACTTCTCTGTTTTTATTATTTGTCGTCAATTTTTCTGGTTCATTTCACTTTTCTGGATCCTTTTCATTTTCCCTTCCTTTCTGGAACTTCTTTTATTTGACTTTTCCTTTGACAAATTTTGCCTGCCGGAGGCACATCTGCAACAGAAACTAAAAATCTTTGCTCCGCCTTGCAGTCTTTTTACCATATATTCTATTTCAATTTTACGTGACACTATTATTAGCTCTTATTTGGACATAGGTCATTTTTTTACCTTTTAAAAAAAAAAAAAAAAAAGATTTGAAACCATTGTTTGTTCATGAAATTTGATAAGTTTTTTAAGCGAACTAGTTCCGAAAATTGGTTTGGGCCACTTTTTGGGAGAAAATTTTTCTTCCACTCATAAATCTTCAATTATTTCAAATAAAATGCATGTGTAAATACAACTTCAACTTCCAAAAATTATTTTTTAACATAACTTTAAAAAGTCTTTGTTTTTTTTTCAAATTTCAACCAAATTTAAGTCCAAACGCTAGCTTAGAATATCTCTTTTCATATATTTATAGAATATTTTTAAAAATGAAGTTGTATTATTTGTAGGAGTATATGTAGCTTTTAATTATTTAAATTTTTTGTTAAAAAATATAATAATGTAAAATTGAGACGGAAATTTAGAAGGTTGGACTCTCTCTTCAATCTTTTATAACGTAACTACTTCCTCCGCCCCAAAAAGATTATCTTTGACTAGACACGAAATTTAAGAAATAAATGAATTTTTTTGAAATATGTGGTCCAAAATAAGTTTTAGATATTTGTGTAGGTGTAAATTATTTTATAAAATTAAATTGTTTCTAAAGATAGACAAAATATAGAAATGTGTCTATCTTTTTGGAATAAATTAATAAGAAAAGTAACACAACGTTTTGGACGGAGTGAGTACTTTTTTTTTCCTCCGGAATTGTACAAGGCCGTTTGGGTTCGCTTATAAGTCATTTTTAACTTATAATCGCCCCATCCCAAAAGATTGTTCTAATTTGATTTGACACGAAATTTAAAAAATAAAGAAATTTTTTTGAAATGTGTGATCTGGAATAAATTTTAGATATTTATGTGATTGTAAATTATTTCATAAAGTTAAATTATTTTTAAATATAAAAATATATCATTTTTTATAAAATAAATTAATAAGAAAAATAAGATAATTTTTTTGCGACAGAAAAAGTAGTTACGTAACTTTGTACGGTTCCTATAGGACTAGCTGATAATAGCTTCATATGTAGGTTGGTGTTTTCTGTACTTGATATTTTAATTACATCTATTATATCTGAACTAAGTACCAGTACTAGTATGTGGCCATTAATTCGCTTTTGTTTGGGTTCACTGAATCATATATTTCACTTTAACATATGTATCTTTTCTGTATATATCTTGTTCTGTCTATTTGTGCACAGCTGGCTGGGTTACATGGGATCTTTAACAATTAAAAATTAATCTGCTTTATCTAAAAAAAATTATTAAAATTAATGTGCTACTATTTCTTTGTCTTTTTGCCAAAATGTAATGTGCTAAGTGGACCTGTGAAAAAGATGAGATGCTTTTGGTGCATCAATTGAGGTTGGAATTTGAGAGTAGATTCAAAGAACTGCTTTCATATATCCTTGGAATTTTGACCTTGTTTTTTCTATCCAATATTTTAAGAACTTTTGTCCTTTATTTCTAGTAACTTAATTAATCTCCCATCATTATTAGTCTCAAGTAAGCACTATCATTGATACTATCCACTTGACATATTGCTTTTTCTTTCCTCTTGTTTCTTTTATTTTTGGAAAAATGACAAAAAATACAATAACTATTGGAAATCGAGTAATTATAGTTACTTTTTGCTTTTTATCACAAAAATGTCTTTATCATTAGACAAGTGCCAAAAAATCAAATGAAGGGCATTATTGCTCCATTTCCAATAGTTCAGGGGCATACCTACTCCACTTGGATACTGATAAGGGTAATGGTGTGCCAAAAAATAACCGAGAGACGTAATTATTCTATTTTCAATAGTTAATAAGTACTTTTGATCGTTTTCTCTCTTTTTCTAAAATTATATCTGTGCAGGGGCAAAATTACAATATTAGTTACGAGTTCGGACTAATCCAATAATTTTGATTAGAACATGTATTTGCATTCAGAAATTCATTAAATATATATAAATAATTAATTGCTAACCTAGTTATTAAAACGAGTTATGAATTTGAACTCATAAGCTTTAGATCTTGACTTTGATTTCCAGGGATCAATTTAAACTTATGGTTGCTATTTGTTACAGAAAGAAAGTAAATGAAGATGGTGGAGGAAAGTGAGAAGAAATTTGATCCACAAGAAGTGATTGAAGAATTTGAGTTGTTGAGCAAAGATGCTGGAAGAATTCAAGAAGAGACCCTACAGAAGATTCTGGAAGAAAATGGAGGGACAGAATATTTGCAGCAATGGGGTCTAAATGGGAAAACAGACCCATTGTCTTTCAAGAATTGTGTTCCCCTGGTCACTCACAAGGATTTAGAGCCTTACATTCACAGAATTGCTGAGGGTGATCTTACCCCTATTCTTACTGGAAAGCCCATTACCACTATCTCCTTAAGGTACGTTTGACTTAATTTGTACGGGTCAAAATGAACTGAATTATTAAATGAGCCGGTCATTTGCACTGGTTAAAATCGCCTTGAGGTATTTTAATTTTTTTAGGTGAGTTAGACTGAATTTGGTCGGGTTAAAATGAGTTTGGTTATTAAATGAGAGGGGCATTAACACGTTCAAACTTGAGCGGGTTAGACATGTCATATTTCATGGGCTAATTTTGTCACCCCTATTGCACCTAAAATAAATAAATAAATAAATAAATCAATTTATCACTTTTATTGAGACTTTTCGATAAAGTGGTCGCATTCTTTAATATCGTAAAATAAGTAAATAAATAATATGTTATTTGATAACTATTTAAGCTTTTAGATAAAGTGCTCATATGCTTTAAAATGGTAGAATATGCATAGGATCTGGATTCAAGTCTCGCTGTTATTCTTTACACAATTCATTTCGCATGTTTGACCTAAAGAGAAAGGTGTTGGCTTGCACTTTAAGGACCCGTTTGGCCAAAAGAATTATTCACTTTTTTTCGAATTTTTTTTCACTTTTTTCCGGAATTAACATTTAGCCATGAAAATTCCAAATACAACTTGAAAAACTTAATTTTTAAGTTTTTCACTTTTTTTACAACCAAAACAAGTATGTTTCAACAAATAAAAGAAAAAATACAATTTCAAAAACTATGGCTAAACACAACTCCAACTCAAACTCCAAAATTCTAAGGCCCTGTTTGTCCATAGATACAAAAAAAAAATCACTTTTTTTTTTTTTTTTGGAATTTTAGAGTTGGAGTTGGAGTTGGAGTTGTGTTTGGCCATAGTTTTTAAAATTGTAATTTTTGGTGAAATATAGTTGTAAAAAAGTGAATTTTTTTTGAAAAACAAGTTTTTTGAGTTTTTAGTATTCCGGAATACAACTTCAAGTTGTATTCGGAATTCTCATGGCCAAATGTTGATTCCGGAAAAAAGTGAAAAAAAAATTCCGGAATAAAGTGAATAACTCTTATGGCCAAACGGGGGTTAGAAAAAGTGAAAAAGTTTTTGATTTCTATGGCCAAACGCATACTAAGAGTGTGGGTGTATAAAATGGGTTCTTCATAATCTCACAAGGAATAAAGAGGATAGAACATAGAGATAAACACGAAGCCCACTAATATTTATTATGAAATACTTTGCTCTTACTCTCTCCGTCTCAAATATTTATCATATTTTTCATTTACACGCCTATTAAAAAAGTATTTATAAGGGTAGCATTATGACTATTTTATCCCCTTAACATATTTCATCATGTTTTCTCTCCTCAATAAATATTTACTTCATTAATGATGAAACCTCTTAAATGATGCTATTAGAACTCACAAAATCATTCCATTGATGTAATTAATACAAGGGTAAAATGGAAAAAAGATTCTTAATTTTATCTTGAGTAAATAAAACGATAAATATTTTGAGACAAGTATTTTTAATAAGAATGAAAAATATTTTGAGACGGAGAGAGTATATAACAACTTTACAAGGGGTGCTTTTATAAGTGTCAAGAGTCACTTTTAGACTAGAGTAATAAATTTTGCCACCCGCACTATGAGCTTGGCCACTTAGTCCTGGATAATATAAAAGTCATGCACTTAGGATAATTAAAGCGACAAATGAATCTAGACACTTATTAATCATACTCTTAAAATTTAAGTTTACTATTTTCAATCAAGAGTGCCTTTCAGACCCCTAAAATAACAAAATTAAATCTTTTCCTTCTTTCATGACGATCTCAACTTCAAATTGAGGCATAGTTGTTGTTGTGGTCGTTTCTTATATTATGAGAACACAAAATTAAAAAGAACTATGACTTTTTTCCTTTCTCCATTTGTTGTATTTGTGGGGCGTTGTCTTAGTTTGACTTTGACACGAATTTTAAAATATTTAAAATGAATCGTTCAAAACAAGTTTTAGATATTTGAGTGGTTGTAAATCCCATAAATTTAAATTACTTTTAAATATAAAAATGTGTCAATCTTTTTGGGACAAACTAATAAAGAAAGTAGGACTATCTTTTTGGGACGGAGGGAGTACTACTTTTAGAAGTTGAAGAAGAAAAATTGATGATAATGGTTGATTGCAGTTCTGGTACAACTCAAGGAAAGCCAAAATTTGTACCTTTCAATGAAGAATTGATGGAATCCACCATGCAGATATTCAAAACATCTTTTGCCTTTAGGAACAGGTAATATAATCTCCTGTCTGCCTTATTATGCTTTACACTGTTATTTATAGTTTTATGTGCTTTCTATCACCCAGTCTAGTCTCTCTTTGATATTGGAAAAATGGGGAGTTAATCATTTTGTTTTTTTACTTCCTTTTGTTAGTTTTTCTCTGAAAGTCACTACGTATCATTAGTAGACAGTTGTTCATTGCCCTCTTTTTCAACTCTCCAGCATGTTTGGGTAATGGTTTTTGTTTTATTTGTTGAAAAGGTTGTCCAATTGAGAAAGACAACATGAGTTGTTTATTTCCTTACTTTGAAAAAATTTCCACATCCGTTCATGTTTAGTGGAAAAGTTTGTTCTTTTCTTTTAATGAGTATCTTTTACTTTTTTCTCTTGGTACCAATAACTGGAACCTTCTTAAGGGAAGTATTAGAGTCAACACGGCGATAAATGTGGGGAAACATCCAACGTTCGTCGCATTTTACTTATGTTGTTCAGACTCTTCAAAAATAGTGCCGCACTTTGGAGGATTCAACACACACCTGTTGACATTTTTGAAGAGTCCGAGCAACATAGCATTTCATTTCGATATCCACCCTACAATGAGGTAAAAGGGATAAAATTAGTGTTTTACCCTTTTTAAGTTGAAAACTAATTCTTTAACTCCTTCCGTGCTCATGTCATGTCGAGGTACTGCAGCGAAAAAAGCAATACAATCCAATCCAATCCAATCCAATTTATCGTAATTGATTTAGTTAATATGTCGAAATCATTGGCTTATCAAATGATTGATGTCGAGATTTATGCTATTTTGCAGAGAATTCCCAGTCGTAAACGGGAAAGCTTTGCAGTTCATTTACGGAAGCAAGCAGTTCAAGACGAAGGGAGGTTTGGCGGCTGGAACGGCCACTACCAATGTGTACCGGAACGCACAATTCAAGAAGACAATGAAAGCGATGCAGACCCCGTGTTGCAGCCCCGATGAAGTGATATTCGGCCCTGATTTCCACCAATGCTTGTACTGTCATCTCTTATGTGGCCTCATTTTTCGTAACGAAGTTCAAGTTGTCTCCTCTACATTCGCCCATAGTATCGTCCATGCTTTTCGAAAGTTCGAACAAGTATGGCAAGAACTTGTTACCAATATAAGGGAAGGAGTCCTTTCTAGCCATGTCACCGTCCCTTCTATAAGATCAGCAATGTCGAAATTACTCAAGCCTGATCCGGAACTGGCTGATACTATTTATAATAAGTGCATCCGGTTAAGCAATTCGTACGGCTTGATTCCCGAACTCTTCCCGAACACAAGGTGAACCTCCTTTCCAGAGTGAACTTTGTAACACTATTTCTCTCAATATTTTGTACTTTCTCTCTCTTTTATGTAGTGGATTGCTCATTTCCGCCTGTGGATGTAAGTCTACAGACCGAACCACATTAAATTATTGGGTTTCTTTTGGTATATTTCTCTTTTATTGTCTAATTTATCGTCTTTCGAGGTTTGCTTTGTTAGCGTCCGTATGACCTGTGTATTTCGATCTTAACACTAGGTACATATATGGTATCATGACCGGATCAATGGAACCTTACTTGAAGAAACTGAGGCATTATGCGGGGGAGCTACCTCTACTAAGTGCAGATTATGGATCTTCTGAAGGGTGGATCGGAGCAAATGTCAATCCCGAATTGCCTCCCGAGCTAGTTACTTATGCAGTACTTCCGAATATTGGTTATTTCGAATTCATTCCTCTCAGGGAAAATTTGGATGGCCTGGAGCCTACGCCATTGGGTTTAACTGAAGTTAAACTCGATGAAGAGTACGAAATTGTTGTCACCAACTTCGCGGGTACGATTTTCTTCTTCTCTTTTCTTGGAAATGCTTTACTCGGCAACAACTAATTATATGAGTGATTCAGTGCATTCTCTCTTGGTATTATGAATTTATAATGCGACCATAAGAGTGCATTGCTTAAAATGGTTACTCAAGTATATTAAATTACATGAAAAATCATTTTCTTTTATTCGAAAAAAAGACACTTAACTACGCATATAGCAGTTAGAAAGTTACTCAAACGGCCAAATACCTACCTATTTTACCTCTCTAAATTGTCAATCATTGCTGTTTTTTTACTTCGAGAGACATTTTTACTGAGCTGAGGATCTACTGAAAGCAATCTCTTTACCCCACAATGGTAAAGGTAAGGTCTATTAACAACCCACCCTCCCCAAATCCCACTTGTGGGACTACATTTGTTGTTGTTGTTACTTATATTATGGATTTACCTGTAGAACAAATTAACTTTTTTATAAAGTAAAAAACATGAAAAGTAATTTCCAAGTATATATAATGTTGAATTTGTCTTACTTTATGAGTTTTGTTATTCTTCTTTTTTTTTTTTTCTTTTTTTTCTTTTTTTTCAAATTTTCACCAAAAATTGATCGATATACACATGTAAATGCAGGTTTGTATCGTTATAGACTAGGTGATGTGGTCAAGATAAAAGGATTCCACAACGACACTCCAGAACTCCAGTTTATTTGCCGCAGGAATCTCTTACTGTGCATCAACATCGACAAGAACACCGAGAAAGATTTACAAATAGCCGTGGAAGCAGCAGCACAACTCTTATTAAACGAAAAGTTAGAAGTAGTTGATTTCTCTAGCTACGTGAACGCCTCAGCTGATCCAGGGCACTACGTAATCTTCTGGGAACTGAATGGTGAGGCCAGTGAGGAAATCTTGAAAGAATGCTGCAATTGTTTGGATAAATCTTTCGTCGATGCAGGCTATGTTAGCTCTCGTAAGGTTAATGCTATTGGAGCGCTTGAGCTTCGGATTGTGAAGAGGGGGACTTTTCACAAGATTTTAGATCATTTTGTAGGATTAGGAGCAGCGGTTAGCCAGTTCAAAACGCCGAGATGTGTTGGCCCGACGAATCTCTCTGTGCTGCAAATATTGTCTAGTAATGTTGTTGAGAGCTATTTTAGTACTGCATTCAGTTGAATTTTATATGTATGTTCCCAGCCTTGTAGGCCAGATGGTCATTTTTCAACTTAATAAACACGTAAATTGTACAAAATTTTGAGATCCAGTTTTTTTTTTTTTTTTTTCTTTCAACCGAGTCATGATTCTATTGCCACTGTCAAAAGATACATTTGAAGGAGGACCAGACCTTGCTTCTTGAGTACATTGAGATATTGATAATCAAGCCAATTCTATGAGCAAAAAATTGGTAAATACGAGTGGCAACAGAGTTGTTACTTCAAGGTGGATCATATATGATAGCACCATGTTTTCTCCTCCTGACTCAGAAAGATGGAAGCTGCCATCTATCAGTGTTAAGAAGACCTTTGATCTGTCTTGGTAAGGTATTATTGTTAATGTAGATACAAGTATTTCGAGTTGAGTGGCTTAAAGATGCTAACTTGTCACGGTGATTGTTGGTGACTTGGTTGTGCTCCATCAAAACTTTGATCTTGTTGACAATTAATATCTTCAATTCTCCGGGGGCTTTGCTAATTACCTTGTATGCAGTTATGTAGCAATAGGGAGTCGGTTTCACCAGTAATCATATTGAAACCATTTCGAGTTCACCATTTGAGACCAAACAAAAAAGCAGCAGCCGCTGCTAGGTTACCGTTTCCTCTTCCTAGTGGTAAACAAAGAGCCCGAACCAAAATGACCCCAAAAAAAAAAAAAAAAAAAAAAAACCAAAATACCCCAAGAAAAAAATTAGTACCAAAGTACCTTTAATGCAGTGTTTTACTGTGTTATTGGACTTAATTGTAACGGCTCAATTAAGTCCAATAACGCAGTATTTTATTGCGTTATTTGGGTGTCTTTTTTTTTTTTTTTTTTAAATTGTCACACTTTTTCTGTACTTTGGCCATAGATGAATCATGCTTCGAGATTCCAGAACCTCAATAGTTTATATAGAACCCGATTTTTTTTTGTGCGATTAATAATGAAAGCTCAATATATCAAGGATACGCAAAACTTTGGGTCGTCGTTTTAGTGGTTGAAAAGTGCTCGAAGTAAGTTTTTGTTTGAAAACTTGTTATCATTAGCTTAAAGTTTTTTATTTTTAGGGTTTAAATTTAAGTGTGTTATATTTTAATGCGTAACTTTATTTTGAATATGTTGCGATATTTTTAAAATAAGTTTTATTATTAAAACATGCACCATGCACTCAACCAATCATGGTTGAAAAGTGCTCGATTATTAGTGATGTTTGATGTGGCATGAACTCAAGTAGTTATATAAATTGATAAGATAAAATTATCAAATAATGAGTATAGGAAGAAAAAGTAGTTGTAAATTGGTAAAACTTTAAACAGTCATAACTTTGTGCTCGGACAGAGGCGTATGTAGCCTATAAGGTTGGGGTTCAACTGAACCCCAAACTTTGAACGCGGAGCTTAAATTTATGTGTAAAAAATTATTAAAATTACAATAAATAGTAGATATGAACCCCTAACTTTAAAAATATAATGGGTTCAATGCTAAAAATCTATAGATTGAACCCATAAAATTTAAATTCTGGATCCGCCTATGTGCTCGGACGTCTGATTTACACTATTTTGTTTTTGATTTTGGGTATTTTTTGGAGATCTAGTCGCGCAAACCGCGTGGCCGGACCAATTTTTAGAAAAACATTTTTTTTCCCATCCAATTTGAATTTTACCCCAAATTGGTGCACAATTTTCATTCATCTTTAGTAAAAATCTAGTGATAAAAATATATATATTTGAAGATGGTAATCCCGTGGTAGTGATGTTTTGAATGTCAATTTTAAGGTTCGAAATTCAATTTATGAAAACAAATTAGATGGCATTAGTGAACTTTATAAATAATAAAAAATGTCTACATTGTCACTTTCACAAACTTGGCTTGGTGGTTTAGCCATCTCTTTTTACTTCTTTTTTATCCCAACCACCAAGGATCAAACCTATGCGGGTGCATGTTTTAGTAAATATCAAGTATATTTTTTGTGTATCTATTTTGTAATAATAAATCTTATTTTAAAAAGATCGCAACATATTCGAAATAAAGTTACGCATTAAAAAATAAAACACTTAAGGAACACTTAGTGTTTTTTTTCCATAAAAAGATCGCAATATCTTATTTTAATAATTTTTTTTTTCTGCAACACTTAGTGTTTTTTTTTTTATACTTTGACTAACGATTAGTCGTGTCTCAAGATTCCGAAATGTCAATATTTTATATAGAACTTAACATTTTTTTTCTGCGTATTATAATGTAAGCTCAATACGTCAATGATACATAAACGTTCGAATCGTCATTTTAGGGGTTAAAAAGGTACCGGAAGTAAGTTTTGTTTGGAAACTTTAGGTCTAAGTGTTTTATTTTTTAAGGTCTGGATTAATCGTGTTATTTTTTAATTAAGACATAACTTTATTTTGAATATAAATCTAACTCAATTAGATAAAAATGTATTTAAAAAATATAGGGAGAAAAGCTAGTTGTAAAGTGGTCAAACTTTAGATGGTCATAACTTTGCGCTCGGATGTTCGTTTTACTCGATTTTTTTTTTTGCGTAATTTTTCGAGATCTATGCGGACAAATAGCCGCAAGGCGGTTTGGCCGAGCCGATTTTTAAAAAAACACCAGTTATCCCATTCAATTTCAATTTTCCCCCAAATTGGCGTGAAATTTTCAGTTTTCTTTACTTATAATATGATGATACGCAATAGATTTCAACGTAAAAATTCCTGGGTAATGTAGCTATGAATGTCAATTTCACTTTTGTGATTTCAATTTTCGAAAATAAAGCTGACTAATTTTCTCGACATATAAACTTTTCTAAAATACCTTACAAAAATAGAACACTTAAACCTAAAGTTTTCAAACAAAACTTACTTTGGGTACCTTTTCAACCCCTAAAACGACAATCCAATGTCTATGTATCCTTGATGTATTGAGCCTACATTATTGTACGTAGGAAAAAAATATCAGGTTCTATGACGTTTCAGAGTTTTGACACACGACTAATCGTTGGTCAAAGTATGAAAAAAAAACACTAAGTGTTGCCCAAAAAAAAAAAAAAATTAACCAATTTTTTTTTTAATTGGTCGCTATAATGCAGCATTTTAATGCGTTATACCAAAAAAAAAAAATCTTTAGCGCATTATTTTACTATGTTAAAGGACTTAACCGCACCATTATGGTTAAGTCCAATAACGCAGTAAAATACTGCGTTAAAAGTACTTTGGTACTAATTTTTTTCCTTGGGGTATTTTGGTTCACTGTGTTTTTTAGGGTCATTTTGTTTCCGGACTTTAAGCAAAAGGCCATGATAAATTGGCCATCTTTATCCCTCACCACACCACCTCCTCCACAGATCCCTTCAATACAAGAACCGTCTGTATTAAGTTTGACAAGGGTTCTTTGAGGTTTACGCCATCTTTGCTTTACAATAGAAGTAGTCTCCATCTGTTTCAAGTCCATCATTTGAGCTAAACCATACCAACTATCAGGGATTGGATAATTAGGGAATTGAAGCATTGTGTTTGGACGATGTTGAGATTTATTAGAGTGGTGGTTCTGTAAATTGAGAGAGTTTCATCATCATATTTAACACCACATCTAGCTCTCCATAACTCCCAAAGAACAATAGGAGGCATAACTCTCAAAATGAAAGAAGCTATGGAGTTTTTGCATTTGAAGTTCGAAACTGCATATAGAGTGTGTCTGAGGGATGAATTCCTATAATTGATACCCAACCCTCCAGCATAGTGTTTCCATATCTCTTGAGCAAAAGACCAAAGTAGAATATATGTTCAGTTGTTTCTCCTATTAGTCTGCTATTGGTACCAAAGCAACAACAACAAATAGAGGCTTTATTGATTCCATGTCTTGCCATTCTGTCGTCAGTATGTAGCTTGTTATGAGTAGATTTCCATGCCAGAAAATTCATTTTATAGGGCACTTTAGGAAGTTGTAATACCCCGTACCTTTAACTTAAGCTTTAACCACGATTCTAGACTTAGAAAAGCAGATAGAGAATGTGGGAATTAGAAATTTCTCTTCAGTTGTCAGATGGGGATTTGTGCCCCAGAATACGGACCATATTTCAGTATATGATCCGTATTTCAAATCGTAATTTGGCATTTAAATCACTGTGCATTCTGGAATTTGGCTTGGGAAGTTATATTGTTAAAAACGGACTGTATTTTGAAATACGGCCAGTATTTGGTGTTCGTATTTGGGAAGGAGGAGTTACAGTGTTTCTGTTTTGAAATATGCTTAATTACGGTCCAGGAATACGGATCGTAATTTAGAATACGGACCGTATTTGGGTCCATATTTCCCCCGACGCACCAAAAACTATAAATACATGATTTTAGTTCTGATTCTTATTTTTACAATCCAAACCCTAGAACGACCTGTTCCTCTTCTCCAACACCAAGAACATCAAGGTAAGTCAAACCACGCCCTTCCAAAGCAATTCTACCTTGTTTTCTCATAATCTAACAATGAAATCATTGTTCTTAACATAGGGTTTTCAAGAAAACCCATTTAAAGGCCTCAAGACTCAAACCTTGGAATTCTTCTTCCAAGTTTAGATTTTTATTTCAAGTTTGAAGCATTACCAGGTATGTAGGGTTGCTATCTACGTGTGGGAACATCATTATTCTTCCCCACGCTTCTTCTTCCACAAAGTATGAAGCTTTACGTAAACTAGGGTTTTTAACCATGTCATGATAACCCTAGGTCCATGTCCCATGTTATATTATGTATTAAATTGTTATATATTCTTCATTTGTGTTCTTGATACATCTTTATAATTATTGAGAATCTGTCCGTAATCCATGAAAACCCATATCTTGTATTCCATGGGTTCCTATATGCAAGTTATAAATCATTATGTTATTTTCAAGAAAACACTCTACATTTTTTGCACATTTTCATGCAAGTATATTATGTAACTATGTTGTTCAAACCCATGTTTTTACAAACTATTTGATATGAAACCATGTTTATGTTATATTACTTCAGAATATGTTTACAAGTTATTTCATGAAACCATGTTTACAAGTTATTTCGTGAAATCATGATTACAAGTCAATTACAAGTTAATTCACGAAAATCATGAGCTTCTTAGTCAACTATATCATGTTCATGTTTTTGCGAGTTGCACAAATTACCGAGAAGGCTCAGATAGCCTGAAACTACATAGCCACCGTAGGATAAGGATTGCTCCGCCCAGTTAGGAAGATTCCTTAATTTTTCACTGAATGGATCCATCAGGCATGTTACACCTTATACCCTGGCAAGGTATAGGGGCGCTGCTGGTCCGGCGAGGTACCAGACTCCACGTACCCACAAAAGTTATATCATGTTGTCGGTTTATGAAATGCTCTCCCTACTTAATATGTTTTACTTATGTTCCATGTGTATATATATATATATATATATATATATATATATATATATATATATATATATATATATATATATATATATATATATATATATATATATATATATATGTATTCATGCTCATGCTCATGCTTATGTCCAGGCTTTCAGTTTCA
This sequence comes from Lycium ferocissimum, assembly GCF_029784015.1. Classification (NCBI taxonomy): domain Eukaryota; kingdom Viridiplantae; phylum Streptophyta; class Magnoliopsida; order Solanales; family Solanaceae; genus Lycium; species Lycium ferocissimum. The sequence goes on from NC_081349.1 coordinate 44,870,940, forward strand.
CTTATTGTCATGTTATTTCATGTCCTATGTTGTTTCATTCAGTTGCTTTACATATCAGTACATTCAATATGCTGACGTCCCCTTTTACTTTCCTGGGGGTCTGCATTTCACGATTAGGATGACGCATCTGCTTAGTAGGACTCTACACGTATCAGGCTATTGGTGAGCCCCATTGTCACGACCCAATTTAGGATCGCGCGGGCACCTACCTTTCCCTCCTCGGTAGGCGAACCCTCAATCAATAACACATTAATCAAGTAAAGACAATTTGAATATTCCAAAAACTAAGTACAATTAACAACGGAAATCAATTGCCTAATAAAATCTAATATTGAAAATATTTACAACCGTTAATAGATAAAGACTCTTTTCAAGTTCCCACGACCTGATCGAGACTAGTACAAGAGCGACTAAATGATAGGGATTACGACAGCACTATAAGACCCAATCCTCAGTCCGAGAATGAAGTGGGAGGAGGCCTTCATATTAGGCACCGCGCATCTCTGAACATATTGCAAACAATCACCTGAAACATTCTACACCCGAAACGGTGTAGCAAGAGCAGTATCAGTACAATCATTGAGTACTGAGTAAGTACCATAGGCCGACAATGGTTAGAGGCACATATCAGTAAAAGAAGTCACAAATAAACATGATCAGCAACTAAATCAAGTACCACTATCTATTTACCGCACAATGTGACACCAATACCCTTAACTCATTCACCTCCCACTAATAACCACAAACCAGATCCACAACAATATCACGACAATCATATACCATTCGTTTCTAGTCTAGGAGTCGACTCTTCACTATGATATCTTTAGTCTACATCCCTTAGAGGCCAAACATACCACTGATCCAACGAGCGAACCACAAGATAATCCAGCCAGTAAAAGTCACGGATAATCGAAGACAAGTACACATCATTGCCTAAGTGGCATCTAATCCCAATGGTGCCAAATCTCAATAAATCAATCCAAATCCAACATCACAAGTAAACACCAAATCTTCTCAAACAAGCCATAGTGCAATGCAATGCAAGATGTATCAATGCAATGCAAGATGTGTGAATCTGATGCAATGCCATGCAAATGAGGTGTACACATGTACTTCGGAAGGAAATATCAACGTCTCGGTAGCACAACCCAGTGTGACTCGCAAAGTCTAAGTGCCACCCGTCTCGGATCTTTGCCCAACAGACAGACGGGACCCTGGCTAATTGCTCACAGGGGGAGTCTCACCAGCACCACTCTGGGGGACCCGCGGAGTCCATGCACTAACAACGATTCCGGAATAACATCAGAATTGGCCATGCAACAACGATTCCGGAATTAATCATCGGCCATATCACAATCACTCCAGTAGAAGAGTTTTATCAAATATCAGTTTCACCCAATCAACGATTCCAAAATTGATCATCGGACATCAGCCATCTCACATCACTCAAGTGAAAGAGTTTTATCAAATATCTATGAAAGAGTTTTATCAAATATCAGTTTCACTCAATCAATGATACCGAATCATCACCGGGTATCGGCCATGCATCATGAATGGATGAGAATGCGTGCAATGCGTGTATCAACATCAACAATCAACTCAATATCACAACGATATCGGATCATCGCCGGGTATCGGCCGTGCATCATGAATGGATGAGAATGCGTGCAATGCGTGTATTAACATCAACAGCCAAGCTCAATATCACAAGTACCAACAATGGGGTACGCCAACAATGTATTAATATCACAATACCAACAGCGGGTATGCTAAGAATATATCAATATCACAATACCAACAATGGGTATACCAACAATGTATCAATATCACAATACCAATAGTTGGTATGCCAACAGTGTATCAATATCACAATACCAATAGTAGATATGCCAACAATGTATCTATATCACAATACCAACTGTGGGTATGCCGACAATGTATCTATATCACAATACCAACAGTGGGTATGCCAACAAGATATCCGAACCACAAATACCACAATGGGTATGCCAATAATATATCCACATCAAGATAAATATCAGGGTCTAATCTCTATCAACTCCTCATGGCATCAAGCCAACACAATAAAAACTATCAATCACAATACAACGGGGTGGCTAGTCCCAATACACAACAGGTCAATTAATCGATACACATTATTACCACTTGCTCGTATCAGCCTATTAGCCTAGAACACGAATCTCACCCTACACTCAAAATCCTTTGTCACAACTCGTTTAGAACTCAATCACAATCGTTGGTACATTTTATCCTCCCATTTATCCACTAGATTCACTATTAATGGCATATCACAAGTAATCACATATTATGGGAAATTTTCATTATTAGGCACAAAATAAGTTTCATCTGCTACTCCCAAGTCACATAAATACACCGATATTCAAGAAAAACCACATCAAATAACCTAAGGAATCTACATGCCACAAGCCCGAACAAACCAGTCACACAACAATACCACCCTAGGATTCCATCCCAAATCTTCGATTTCCTACACATGAATTCTCCGTTCCTTCTAATAAAAAAATATGGGAAACTAACTAGAGTCTACCGAAGGAAAGCTATAACCTACTTGACAACCGAACAGGTGCCACTAACCCACGCGTTGTCTTGTCTTTCAAAGCGTCTCCAAATAATCAAACTCTATCACATATGAATTCTATGTAAGAAACCATGAATAATGATACCTATATTGGCTATTTTCTATTCGAGTCAAATTCCAACCCTTAATTTAGAAAAAAGGGGTCCCAAGGGCAAAACGGGAGTTTTATGATCAAACTACCAAATTCAATACTAAAAGGTCAAAACCCATTACTTTAATCATAGGAATACTCAATTAATTCTCAAAATCATTATTAATATGAAAACCCCCAAATTTTGGTCTAAGAACCCTAACGTTAATCCCTTAATTTTATCACTAAAATGGAAGAACATGTTTATATAGTTTATAATCATCAAATCCATGCTTAATGAAGCTAACCCAACCAATAATACAACATTCTAAAGCCAAGAACTCATCAGGGAGAAAACCTATAGAAACCCTTATTTTAATCTTAATCTTTTTATGGAACATATGAATCTAGCTAGTTTGTTCCTACCATATTCAAGCATATTCAACACTAATATTACTATGTATGAAGACTCTAGGAAGCTAAATTGATTTTCGAACTCAACTCAAGAAACCCATTTAAAGACTCATTGGATTCTAGGTGATTCTAAAGATTAAGAGAGGTTAAAGAATCAATAACAAGTTAGAGGAGTTACTTTCATGAAGAATCCTCTTGGAAACCCTAAAATTTGCCTCCACAAAGCTTTCCAACGAAAATAGAATAATGAGTAGGGTTTTTGGGCCTTAACTTATAAAGTAGGATCAGTCTCAGTCAAAATCGCTACAGTGGTCAAATGGCCGCCCCAGCGGCTATGCAGACCGCTATAGTGGTCCTGGTCAAAATACACACTACTGCTGTAGCGGCTATCCCACTGCTGAGCGGTGCCGCCCCAACGGACACCAGACACCAGAATCCCAAAAATCAAGTTTCATGATTTTCTTCCGAAATTCGACGATCATTCGAGGCCCGATACAGACAACCGAGATGTGCCTACATATGTAAAAACACTTTACAAACACACCCGTGGCCTCAGATTTCCCAACGGAGATATCCTTGTCTAAGTCCACCCCCGAAACCTCAAAGCTAACTTTCCAACCTAGGTCCCAAAATGCACCTGAGTGCATTGGAGATCAAAACGAACATGCACTCAAGTTCTAAACGACCTTCCGGACCTCTCGGAATTGACGAATTTTCGAAGAAGGTCCGTGTCAACTTTGAGTCAACTCATTTTCGCTTAAAGCCCAATTTTTCTAGAAAACATTCTAAGGCCCACAACGGTGCCTAGGAACTCATGGCAACTATCTCCTCGGGTCAAAATAGTTCTAACGAGACTCAGGAATGGGTCAACGAGTGCAAAAATTGAATAATCACGATAACGACAAAACGGGTCGTTACACCTATCTCATCCGGGGTTTAGTTAGTTACCTTTATTTTATTAGTTATGTATTTAAAGGTATGCTGGGGGCTTTATCCCAGTGAGTATTGTTTTCATGTTTAGACTTATGTTAGAGATTTCATAGACTAGACTAGTCAGTCATGTCATGTCAAATGTTCGGAGTCAGATAGCCATTTTGGCTCAATTACGATATTGTTGTATTCATGTTTTTAAATCAGTATTTTATTAATGAATACGGTTCACATATTTTACAAAATCTCATCACACTCATGTTATACTTCGCTCATATATGCCTCATGATGATTCAGCAAGCCATGTGGCTCGCTCTGTCACATGCAGTATGGCATCGAGTGCTGTGTTTCGCCCAGGCCATGGTTCGGGGCATGACAAAGCTTGGTATTAGAGCCTAGGTTCAAGTGTATTTAGGGAGTCTGAAACCGTGTCCGGTGGGGTCACTTTTATATGTGTGAGGGCCACTATACATATAAACGAGTTGACCGCCAAGACATTCGGGATTGTCTCGAAAACCTTTCATAATCTAGATCGTGCAGTTAGAGCAGTACTCTCAGGATGCCTTTCTAATTCGTGCGTGTACATATTTTCAGAAAATGCATGCGAAAAGAAAATACACCAGAAGGACCACAGCCAGAAGGCTACCGCGGATGTAGTTCACGAAGAGAGCATTCTGACTCAGGCAGCAACCCCAACCGCTCGTACAGTTACATCTCCTAGTGATTCGGATGGGGATGTTAGGAGTGCTATCAAATTACACCTTTAATTAGTGTAAAGCGGACGATGTCAAATATAGTAACCCAACAAGGTTGGGGTCGAATCCCACAAGGAATATGGTGTGAAAAGGTTACTAAACTCGTAGAATGCTTAATTTAGGTCTAATGCCTTAATCCGATGATTTTTGTAAAAGTTGGTTGTTTATGACTAATGGTTAACTAATTGCTTTGGATTGTAATCTGCAGTAAAAGAAACCAAAGTTGTGTCCCCTTTAGATGAAGTGTATGATCATGGGTATTGCTCTCGATATACTTCTAATGGATCATTTGTATGGATGCACTTAACCTCTATATGAATCTTTATTATTTCCCAATATATAAAGATTATCTCTTTCTATGATTTTCCCAAATATAAGAAAGTAAAAATGAAGAACGGTTAATTAGGCCAAATAAATTTTTCTTATTCCCAAGTGAATTTATTAAATAAAGTTTAAAGCTTTGAGTCCTTGTTATTTATTCTTACCAACCCTAATTATTTTCCCAAACAAATCAAGGTTTAAGGCTTTAATCAATGTTTGCAACCATTAGTTATTGTTGAAGAATGAAGAATAAATAAACATTAACAATCCATTATGTGTCTATCAATCACAATTCCCAATCTCAACACACCCATTATCGGGTTCACAACCTTAGTAAAAAGATTTAGCTACTCATAGAAGAAGAAGAACAATAATAAATAATTGAGATCATAATGCTTACGAATGACCGAATGGAATTGAAGAGAAACTAATTACAAGTGTTTGTAATCCCAAAAGACTTCAAAAACTATGAATATTCAATGCTAAGGAAAATAAAACTGAAATCTGGTGAATTGTAGCCTACAAGAAACTTACGTCAGGTATTTATAAGAGTCTAAATCGTGCAAAATATGTTTGACAAAATTGCCCCCGACGGATCGATGTACGGACTGCAAATATTATACGGTCCATGGAATCGGTGAATGGTCTCCGTAAAATCTTCTTCTATCGTCCAGATATACGTTCTAATTTTATGGACTGTAAATATTATACGGTCCGTGCAACTGGTTCGTGCAATCTTCTTCCCTTTGAGACTTCGCTGGAACTAATATACGGTGGGATTTACGGACCGTAAATAATGTGCGGTCCGTACTTTTGCCTTGACTTTCTCCTTCAGGTCTGAGGCCTTTCTGTTACGAATCAATGGTTGAATTGACGGACCGTAAATATTATATGGTAAGTATTTTGCTCCATAAAATCAGGCTTCAGTTATATTTCTTTCTTGAACATCTTTTTAAACCATTTCCACGACTTGCTCCCAAAATATGTTAAATACCTGCAACATATCACAAACACATCAAAAAGACTAAGACTTGCTAAAAAACAAGTAAAACTTATAGCCAAAAAGCATCAAATATGACATAATTTCATGGCACATCAGAGTGCTATCAACATGCTCACACATCTGGTAGTAGCTCAGGCCCAGCGTCAGGAATCTGGGTCAAGTTCAGGGAATAATGAAGAGCCTTCTAAGACTAAGGACTTTCTCAGGATGAATCCCCCAATTTTCACACGGACGAAGAGAGACGAGACCTCGGGACTACGTTAATGCTGCGTAAAATCTTCGGTTATGATTCATAAACCGAAGAAATTTGGAGCTCATCAGTTGCAGAGCATTACTAACACTTGGTATGAATCTTGAGAATTATTCCGAGGTGAGGATGCACTTGATGCTACATGGGATGAATTTGCAAGCGTATTCCTGGACCACTTCATGCCAATAGAAGTCGAGAAGCTAAGGCCGAGCAATTCCCAACCTTAAGCGGGAATGGCCGGAGTCGATTCGGGACTACTATTTGAAATTTGTTACTCGCTAAGCATGCTCCACTTATGATGCCGAACATGAGATCAAGAGTGAGGAGGTTTGTTGGTGGTCTGGATCCCCATTTGTACGATGGGGCCAATATTGCTGCACAGAACGGGGGAATGACTATCTCTAAGATGGTTGATTTTGTACAGGGGAATGAGACAAGGTTGAAAGAGGAGGAAACCTTGCAGAAAGAGATAGAAAAGGAGTTCAACAAGAGGGACAAGTCTACTGGGCAGTTCAACGGTAATGGCAATAGGAAGTTCTTTAAGAACAGGTCAGCAGGACCTGCTCCATCCACAACAAGTGCCCCAGTCCCGAAGTACCGAAATGATAAGAAGTAGAATTTCAGGCCATCAAGTTCTTGCTCTCAGGCTAGTGTGGGTCAGTCAACTTATACCAGTCCGATATGTGGCAAGTGTAATAAGAGACACTTAGGTGAGTGTCGTGTGGGTATTGATGCATGCTTCAAATGTGGTCAGAAAGGCAATTTCCAGAAGGACTGCCCGTTAGCTAGACAGGGTACCCGAGATTACATGACGCGGTCCACGAATTCAGCAGTTCATCGTAATAATCAGGCCCAGCAGAGGCATAATGTAGCTAAGTCTGGAAACACAGGCAGAGGATAAAACCGTTTGTATGCGTTGACAGGTCGTCAGGATACAGAAGCTTGTGCAAATGTTGTCACAAGTACATTAATATTCTTCACATTCTATGTTTATGGCCTTATTGACCCAGGATCCACTTTATCTTATGTAACCCTATTTGTTGCTAAGAAGTTTGGTATAGAACCAGAAAAATTGCATGAACCTTTGAGGTGTCCACCCCAGTGAGAGAGTCAGTCATAACTAGGCATATTTATAAGGGTTGTCCAGTTCTAGTTTACCACCGCAGGACCATAGCTGACTTAGCAGAATTAGAAATGGTAGACTTTTATGTGATCATGGGTATGGACTGGTTAGCTTTATGTTATGCCACGGTATGTTGTAGAACCAAATTTGTAAGATTCGAGTTCCCTAATGAACCAGTTATAGAATGGGAGGATAATTCAATAGTACCCAGGGGTAGATTTATTTCTTGCCTAAGAGCTAGGAAAATGATTTCCAAGAGTTATATCTACCACCTAGTTCGAGTCAAAGATTTAGATGCCCAGACTCCAACTCTCCAGGCCGTCCCAGTTATAAATGAGTTTCCAGAGGTCTTTCCTGAAGATCTTCTAGGAGTCTCTCCTGACAGAGAGATTGACTTTAGAATTGATCTACTTCCCGTCACTAAGCCAATATCTATTCTGCCGTACAGAATGGCTCCAGCTGAGTTAAGAGAGTTAAAAGCACAGTTGAAAGATCTTTTTGATAAGGGGTTTACTAGGCCTAGTGTTTCACCTTGGGGTGTGCTAGTTTTGTTTGTCCGAAAGAAGGATGTTTCCTTACGCATATGCATTGACTATCGCCAGTTGAACAAAGTCACCATTAAGAACAGTGCACTTTCTTCCTGCATAGATGACTTATTTGACCAACCTCGTGGTGCCCAATATTATTCCAATATTGACCTTAGATCGGCCGCCATCAATTAAAGGTTAAGGAAGTTGATATTCAAGACATCAGCTTTCGTAACCCGTTATAGCCATTTTGAATTTCTTGTTATGTCATTTGGGTTGACTAATACGCCAACTGCTTTCATTGATCTTATGAGCAGGGTCTTCAAGCCTTATCCCAATATTTATCATTGTCTTCATTGATGATATTTTGATGTATTCCCGTAGTGAGGCTGATCATGCAGAACATCTCAAAATAGTGCTGCAGACTCTTAAAGATCGCGAATGTTTTACAAAATCCTCAAAGTGTGAGTTTTGGCTTAAGTCGGTGGCGTTCTTAGGCCCATGTGATCTCAGGTGAGTGTGTTAAAGTTGATTCTTAGAAGATTGATGCCGTAAAGAGTTGGCCCAGACCCACATTAGTTTCTGATATAAGAAGTTTCTTGGGTCTGGCAGGCTATTAAAGACATTTCGTAAAAGGATTCTCTTCTATTTCTGCTCCGTTGACTAAGCTGACTCACAAAAAAGTTAAGTTTCAATGGTCAGATGCTTGTGAGCGAAGCTTTGAAGAGTTGAAGAAGAGGCTAATTTCTGCTCCAGTTTTGACGCTACCAGAAGGAACTGAAGGGTTCGTGGTTTATTATGATACTTCGGGAGTTGGTCTTGGATGTGTCTTAATGACAGTAAGGTTATAGCTTATGCATCGTCGGCCTCAAGGTTCACGAAAAGAACTATCCGACTCATGATCTAGAGTTGGCAACCGTGGTTTTTGCACTTAAGATATGACGTCATTATTTGTATGGATTCCATGTTGATATTTTCACAGATCATAAAATCCTGCAAAAGATATCTTCAAACAAAGAGGGCTGAATCTTAGGCAGAGGAGATGGCTCGAATTGCTTAAGGATTATGATGTGGATATTCTCTATCATCCGGGGAAAACGAATGTTGTAGCCGATGCTCTTAGTCTGCGTTCCATGGGAAGTTTAGCCTACATTGATGCAGATAAGAGAGTTATGACCAAGAAAGTTCACCGTTTGGCCAGTCTTAGAGTTCGACTTTTGGATTCCGAGGATGGTGGTGTGGTTGTTTAGAATAGAGCTCTTTCCTCCTTAGTCGTTGAAGTTAAGGAGAAGAAATATAAGAATCCCTACTTGTTGCAGCTAAAAGAGGGGATTCACAGGTATAAGACGATGGCTTTTGAACAAAGGGGAGATGATGGTACCTTGAGGTACCGAGGCAGGTTATGTGTTCCAGATATAGATGGGCTCAGAGAGCGAATCATGTCAGAAGCTCACAACTCCAGGAATTCCATTCACCCAGGTTCTACTAAGATGTACCATGATCTTAAGGAAATTTATTAGTGGAATGATATGAAGAAGAATGTAGCAGATTTTGTAGCCAAGTGTCCGAATTGTCAGCAAGTGAAAGCCGAACACCAGAGGCCTGGTGACTTGGCTCAGAATATTGATATTCCTATTTGGAAATGGGAAATGATCAATATGGACTTTGTATCAGGTTTACCTCGTTCAACTAGGAGGCATGACTCTATTTGGGTGATCGTTGACCGGCTTACTAAGTCGACGCACTTTTGCTACCGAGATCACGCATTCGGTAGATTACGCTAAATTATATGTTAAGGAAATTGTCAGATTGCATGGGACCCCAGTGTCGTCAGATCGTGGTGCTCAATTCACAGCGAACTTCTGGAAATCCTTTCAGAAAGGATTGGTACCAAGGTGAACCTCGACACAGCTTTTCAACTGCAAACAAATGGCTAGGCAAAGAGTACTATTTAGACTCTTGAGGACATATTAACAGCATGTGTCCTAGATTTCAAAGGTAATTGAGATAATCACTTACCCCTCATTGAGTTTTCTTATAATAACAATTATCATGCTAGCATTGGGATGACACCGTTTGAAGCCCTGTACAGGCGAAGGTGTAGATCACTAATTGGTTGGTTCGACGTTAGTGAAGCAGAATTGTTAGGACCAAATTTGGTCTATCAATCTATGGAGAAAGTCACGTTAATTCAAGAGCGTTTGAAAATGGCTCAGACTCACCAGAAGACTTACACAGATGTGAGGCGAAGGGACTTAGAATTTTCAGTTGATGATTGGGTGTTCCTTGAAGTCTCACCCATGAAGGGCATTATGAGATTTGGGAAGAAAGAGAAGCTTAGTCCTAGATGTATTAGACCTTACAGAATTCTGTGAAAGGTCGGTCTAGTAGCTTATGAACTTGAGTTGCCATAAGAGTTGGCTGCTGTACATCCAGTGTTTCATATGTCCATGTTGAGGAAGTGTGTAGAAGACCCGTCGTTGGTTGCTCCTGCTGATACTATAACAGTTAAGGATGGTTTGACTTATGAGGAGATTCCCTTAGCCATTCTTAATCGTTAGGTTCGCAAGTTGAGAACTAAGGAAGTGGCCTCAGTAAAAGTGTTATGGAGAAGTCAGAAAGTTAAGGAAACAACATGGGAAGCCGAGGAGGATATGAAATCCAAGTACCTATTTTTGTTTGAAGATCAAGCAAAGAACTCTCAAAGTAACTTTCCATAGCCCATGTCATGTCATGTCTCATGTTTCGCACTCATGTCTTGTATCCAGTGCCCATGTTCCATCTGTTAGTATCCATGTAACCATGTCATCTTAATTCAGTCTCCATGTTTCATGTCATGTTTCCTTCACGTTCATGTATTCAAGCCATGTCCAGCCATATTCTTAACTATGACCCATCATTCGAGGACGAATGATCCCAAGGGGGAGATATTGTAACACCCCGTACCTTTAACTTAAGCTTTGACCATGATTCTAGACTTAGAAAAGCAGATAGAGAATGTGAGAATTGAAAATTTCTCTTTAGTTGTCACATGGGGATTTATGCCCCAGAATACGGATCGTATTTTAGTATACGGCCGATATTTCAAATCCTAATTTGGCATCTAAATCACTGCAATTACGGAATTTGGCTTGGGAAGTTATATTGTTAAAAACGGACTGTATTTTGAAATACGGCCCGTATTTGGTGGTCGTATTTAGGAAAGAGGAGTTACAGTGTTTCTGTTTTGAAATATACTTAATTACGGTCTAGGAATACGGACTGTAATTCAGAATACAGGCCGTATTTGGGTCCGTACCAGAAACTATAAATACCTGGTTTCAGTTCTAATTCTTATTTTTATAAGTCTCTAAACCCTAGAACAACCTGTTCCTCTCCTCCAACACCAAGAACATCAAGGTAAGTCAAACCAAGCCCTTCCAAAGCAATTCTAACATGTTTTCTCATAATCTAACCATGAAATCATTGTTCTTAACATAAGGTTTTAAAAAACCCATTTAAAGGACTCACACTCAAACCTTGAATTTTTCTTCCAAGTTTAGATTTTTATTTCAAGTTTGGAGCATTACTGGGATGTAGGGTTGCTATCTACGTGTGGAAACATCATTGTTCTTCCCCACGCTTCTTCTTCTACAAAGTATGAAGCTTTACGTAAACTAGGGTTTTTAACCATGTCATGATAACCCTAGGTCCATGCCCCATGTTATATTATGTATTAAATTGTTATACATTCTTCATTTGTGTTCTTGATACATCTTTATGATTATTGAGAATCTGTCCGTAGTCCATGAAAACCCATATCACTTCAGAACATTCTTACAACTTATTTCACGTGCAAACCATGTAACTATATAAGTTTACAAGCTATTCGATATGAAACCATGTGAAATCATGATTACAAGTCATTTACAAGTTAATTCACGAAAATCATGGGCTTCTTAGACAACTATATCATATTCATATTTTTGAGAGTTGCACAAACTACCGAGAAGGCTCAGATAACCTGAAACTACGTAGCCACCATAGGATAATGATCTCTCCGCCCGCTAGGACGATTCCTTAATTTTTCAATCCATCAGCACGTTACACCTTATACCACGGCAAGTTATGGGGCCTCATTGTCCGGCGGGTACCGGACTCACGTATCTATGTAGTGATATCATGATGTCGGTTTATGAAATGCTTTCCTACTTAATATATATATACATATATATATATATATATATATATATATATATATATATATATATATATATATATATATATATATTCATGCTGTTTTCATGTCCGTGTTTTCGAAGTTTCACTTTTTATTATGTTATTTCATGTCCTATATATATATATATATATATATATATATATATATACACACACATATATACATTACATGTCTATTCATGATGTCCTTTTTATTTGTCCGTTGTTTCATTTAGTCTAGGGGGGCCTGCATTTCACGATGCAACTACTGCTTTACAGGACGACGCACCAGCTTAGTAGGACTCTACATGTATTAGCTTATTGGTAAGCCTCATCTCATCCGAGGTTTAGTCAGTTACCTTTATTTTATTAGTTATGCATTTAAAGCTATGTTGGGGGCCTTGTCCCAGCAAGTATTGTTTTCATGTTCAGACTTATGTTAGAAGTTTCATAGACTAGACTAGTCAGTCATATTATATCATATGTTTGGAGTCGGATAACCATTTTGGCTCAATTACGATATTTTCGTATTCATGTTTTTAGATTAGTATTTTATTAATGAATATGGTTCACATGTTTTACAAAAGGGCATCACACTCATGTTATATTTCCGCTCGTGTATGCCTCATGATGATTCAGCAAGCCATGTTGTTCGCTCGGTCACATGCAGTATGGCACCGAGTGCCGTGTTTCGCCCAGGCCATGATTCGGGGCGTGACAAAAGCCATAATCTTGAATCAAATTGAGATATAGGTCTTATTTGTCTGAATAGCTCCCAGGCAGTAGTAATGCTGAATTTTCCACTATCTGTGCAAGTCCAAAAAGGAATGTCATCTTTGTTTAGACAGATGGAAATGTCTTGATTGATAATAACCTCTTTGGTTACTTTTGATAATTGATGATCTAGGCTATTCCAATACCAGTGACCATCTCTAAATACCTCATTTACCTTGATGTTTTGGGCATGTTGATGTCATCAATAAGGAAATAAAGGGGGCCAAGGCTTGACCAATTGTCAAACTAGAGAGTTAGCTCACCTTTACCAACTCTCCACCAGATATTCTCTTCAATTGTGTGTCTCAACTCACACATGGATTTCCAGTTGTGAGAAATACTAGGTCTCCATTGTGCGTTGATGGAATGAACAGTACTACAGTACAGTACTTAGCTTTGAGGAATTGAGGCCATAGGTAATTAGTAGTCCTGAACTTCCACTTGTGTTTGACAGTAAAGGCTTTGCAAATATCATTCATGCTTCAGAAATTAGATCCACCCTTTTGGTAAGGGAATCAAAGCTTATTCCATGCAACCCAATGGTCTTTGTCACCAGTTTCATTGCCTAACTAAAAAAATCAGGCTAAGTAAGTTTGCAATAGTTCAATAGTGCCTTTTGGTGGATGGATAGTGTCAAGAGTATGCACATTAAGGGTCATTAGAACATGCCTTATAAGAATTGTCCTTCCACCAACAAATAAGAACTTGAGGTGCCAACCCTTGATTTTGTTGACCACTTTATTGATCATGTCAAAATAGTAAGAAATCAGTTTCTTGCCAGAATTAAAGGACAACCAAGGTATTTCATAGGAAGGCCGTCATATCTCATCCCTAATATTCTTCCAGCTCTTATGATGGATTTTTGTGTAGTGTTAGAAGACATTGAGTAACAATTCTCTTCTTTATTGATGAGTTAACCAGAGGCACTTTCATATGCGGCCAAGGTTCTCAGCATAAGTTGAAGGCAAGGTTCTCAGAATAAGTTGAAGGGAACGTTTATGGCTACTACAGAAGATAATTGTATCATCTGCAAATGAAAGGTGATTTATAGTCGAGCCTTGATTACACATAAAAAAGCCTTGGAATCTTGGGTTGTTCTGAAGAGCATTTAGCATTTGTGAGAGAAGTTCAGTTGTAAGGACAAATAAAGAAGGGGATCCCCTTGCCTTAATCTCCTTCTAGAGTTGAAGAACCCTTGTCTGCTCCCATTTACAATTAATGAATACCAGTTGTTGGAGATATACCTATAGATAAGCTCAATCCATTATTCAGAAAAAATAATTTGTCTCAACATGGAAATAGGAATGGCCAATTAAGACACTCTATCATATGCCTTGGCCATATCAAGCTTGATCACCACAAAACCACTCTGGTTGGGGTTGATAATATTTGGAAGAACCTTGCTTAGCCTGACATTAATAACTTTGGCAATAATTTTAGAAAAAACATTGCATAAGCTTATAGGTCTGAAATCTTTGAATTCTTGAGGGGATTTTACTTTTGGTAGCAGAACAATGCAAATGTGAGTGAAGAATTTTAGTAGATTAGCCCTTTGGAAAAAGTAGACCACTGCTCTATATAGGTCATCCACAATTATGTTCGAAGCAGCTTGGTAGAATTTGCCATTAAGTCCATCTGGACCTAGAGTACTATCAGAATCAAGTGAGAACTTTAATCTCTTGAAGAGTAGGATCCGCATTGAGCCTAACATTATCCTCATCAGTGATGGATCTTATTACTACTTCAAGAACACTGTGGTCTTCAGTGGTATTCTTGGCACTGAATAGGTGTTCATATAATTTAACAGCAGCATCACCTACATCTTTATTGCTTTCTACTCAATCTCCATTTATATCTTTAATTTTCTGGATAGAAAGTCTCTTCCTTTTGTTCTTCAAGGTTCCATGGAAGAAAGCAGTATTAGCATCACCTTCTTGCAACCATTTCACCCTTGCTTTTTGTCTAAGTACATTGTCTTGAAGCTTAAGGAATCTGATATAATCAGCTCTAGCTCGGGACAGGTTTATTCTGTTAGAGTTATTGATAGAGTTTTCCTCAAGCTTTATAATGGTAGTTTCTAACCTCTTTGGGTCTTCATAAATATCTCCAGAGGCTCTCCTGGACCAAGTACTGAGAGAGTTACATATACTCTCTTGAGTTTCTGATGTAGTATAAACAAATGATCACCTGTGACCAAACCTGACTAGCTTTCTTGAACCAATCTAAGAAAGTCATCATGTTCAACCCAGATATTTAGGAATTTGAAGTAGCTAATATAATCAATATTCTCATTTTTGCAAGTAATCAACAGAGGGGCATGGTCAGAGCATGATCTTGAGAGATGGGTGATAGTAGTGCCCCCAAATTGGTCAAACCATTGGCTATTATAAACCAGCCTATCCAGTATTTTGTAAACTGTGTTAGGGGGATCTCTATTATCACACCATGTAAGCATTGAACCTAGATAGCCCCCATCTTGAAGGTCACAATCTGAGAGACAAGAAAGAAAGTCCATGCTTTCATTAAAACTGTATGGTCTTCCTCCTGCTTTTTATTCTGCGCATGTTATGACATTGAAGTCATCAAACACACCCCAAGGTCCATTGATGTTGTTGGCAGTGATTTTCAGATCATCCCACAGACTATTTCTCAATTGTACATCACACTTGGCATATACCATTGAGAGGTGAAATGATACAGGGCCACCAACTTCCTTGATCTGCACCAGTACATGTTGTTCTTTCCAACTTCCTTGATCAGCACCAGTACATGTTGTTCTTTATCATCTAGAATTTGAATGTCATAATCAGAAGACCAGAAAATCCAGATTTTATTGTTGGAATTGAAGAAGCAATGTTGGTATCTGAGCTTCCTTTTGAACTTTTCAATTTTCCTTGAACTAACCTAGCCTCTTGGAGAAACATATAGGGAAGTTTATATTGTTGTTTAAGAAGGTTGAGTTTTTCTGCAGCTCCTTGGGAGTATTAATCATCGATATTATTGGAAAAGGTAACAATTTGGTCTTTGTTGTTGATTTCTGCCTCATCGGAAAAGTGATGAAGATTCCTCCTGATTAGTGGAGTAATCACCTCTTGGAGACAAGTTGTTGTAGAATGTAACATGTTGTTGTATTTTCACAGAGTTGGTTCTGTCATGCACTTCAGTTGTTAGATTCAACTTATGTACACTTTAATTATTTCATAAAATTTTTGTCATGGTACACTTCAATTATTCTATCAAATTATTTTCATCTCCACTGGCACATGTACTGAATGGTTTTGTTCAAAAAAATTTAGATTGTTCCACGAAACCTAGACAATTTTATTGTCAATTGATGCCTGATGGATGGAAGTTGATTTAGAAACAAATTAAGGTGTCTCAAAAGTCACAACATGATAGTGTTAAAAACAGGGGGAAAAAAATCTTGATATGCTAAATTGGATAAGTAAAAGTGAACTGACACTTTTCTCTACAATAAATAAGAACAAAACTAAACACATTAGCATGACATTGGAAATTCATTCTATGATATGGTGATAGCGGACATTTATGATACATAAGCAAAGTTGAGTGATCGTTTTACCACAAAAAAAAAATATATCCTTTAGTGATTTTATGTGATACTTAGCAAATTTGAGTGAGTTTTTTGTTACAAAAGTAGTTTACAATTGCAATTAATATTACTAAATATTTTGATTTAGCTCTCTAATATTGTCATATTATACTGAAATTCTTATTTTGATTTAGTTCATTAATTGTGTTATATTGTTAAGTTCATCATTTTTTTACAAACTATATTTTCAACCAGCAAAAGAATCATTTTTTTTTTTTGACGTGAAGTTCGTCAATGGAGAGGGACATTTAACCTTCATGAGTTGCCTAAGGGTATTTTGTGCCAAAAAGCAAACGAATGACATAATTGTTTTATTTTTAATAGTTCAACTGCATTTTCGTCATTTTTCCAAAAGTAACTTTGAATGATCATCCTTGAAATTAATCGTAGCGAATTGAAGTTACAAATAACACATAAAGAATTGAAATGTGACAATAACAAGAAAAGATAAACAGTGGCAAACTACAACAGCAACTATTAAAACGTTACAAGGTTTCCACTAAAAGAAAAAAAAAAAAAAACACATGCAGCTCTAATCATACTCATGTATTGTATTACAGTAATCAATTATAAAATGAACAGATCTGTCATTTTATTGAACAAACTTTAGGCAACTCCATTTGCTGCATTATCAACAGAATCTCTTAAGTTGGCTATAATTAAAGAACATGCCTGCAGAATTGAAGAAACTCTCTCTTATATCACCAAAAAAACTCCACCTTAATCCAGATGGAAAAAATCGAACAAAAACAAGATGAACTTTTAAAGATTTGGGATTGTGGGAGCCCTTTATATGACTCGTATGAATTGGTTGCACTCAGCCATGTGATCGATAGAAATCTCATGAAATTTCCATTTTTTGTTGGATCAAGAAATGAGACAATAACATGTCATGGTCAATATTCAAATGCAGAGGCAAACAAGTCCAAAGAGTCTTCAATGGAGAGGAAAGTCAAAAAGAAGAACAAGGCCATTAATGGAGGAAGAAGAGAAGAAGCAGATAAGGTGAAAGTGAGGTTTACTAAAATTTGCAATAGGATTAGTTCTTGGAACAAGTTTAGTTTATAAATTAAGATCATTCAAATAGCTATAATTAAGCATTATATATGATGAATTTCTTTTTCGTTTGTCATGTTCTTCATCCTTATGTTAATGCATGTTTTCTGTTGTTTGTTAGTAATTGTTATGAATGTATTACGATGATATTTGCAAAATGCATTTTCCTAAAGCTCTTGCAACTGTATTAATATAGTCAAATCTCTCCCTAACAACATCGTTACAGATATTTTTTGGCTATTATAGCGAAGTATTGTTATAGAGAACATATAATTTAACATATATCATGAAAGGTTGATTCCACAAAATATATGGTTATTGTAGTGAAATGTTATTATAGCGACAGAATTATTTTTAGTATATATTGGGAACGTCCCGCTCCGCCATATAAGAATGAATTTTACTTGTGTTGGGAACGTATAAAGAATGAATTTTACTATTCTTGACATATTAGTGTCGTGTTGTGGATAAAAGATTATCTAATACCAAATACGATTTTATAAAGATTTGAACTTTATGGGTTCGGAATACCACTAAACCCATTAATCACTAGAGTTATTGGATTCAAAATTTGATACTCGTACATTTTTAGTAGGACTATAAACACACACACATCTATGATCTAAATGAAAGTTACTAAATCGGCCTAACCCGAAGCCTTAACTGTGCATTCTATCCTATCTAATACTACACTCCAATGCGATGGATAGAAAAGGCAAACTTTTTTCTTTGGTATTATAATGCTCTATTACACTCATTGAACAATACAGATTAGGCAAGTTACTAAAATTAAGTATTCGAAGGATACTCATTTACCCATTAATTATGTCCTTGACGCGTGTCTTGACTTGTAGATCGAAGGAAAAAATGTACAAATAGATTTTTATTATTTTCCCCGTGGTATAAGCTATATCAAAGTTTAAAATTCATTAGCATGAAATAATAGATAATAATTCCTTCCGTTTCAATTTATGTGTCATACTTTTTTTTTCTTACGTAGATTGCCATAAAAATTATTCATTTTTAGAATTTTTTCACTTTTTAACTTTTTGGGCGTTTAGCCATAAATATTCAATACAACTTGAAGATGTATTCGAATACCAAAAACTCAAAAAACTTGTTTTTAAAAAAATTCACTTTTTCACTTTTTTACAACTACATTTCACCAAAACTATAATTTCAAAACTATACCAAACACATTCCAACTTTCAAAAATTACAAAAAAAGTGAATTTGTTTTTTGTATCTATGGCCAAACGCCTACTTAATATGTTTAAAGAAATGTCACTTCCACTATTTAATAACTCTTTAATCTTAATTTCTTAAATGGCATTGTGACCATAACATTTGGATATCTTGGTACATAATACGCATATTTAATTTAAGATCATAAAATTTAAAAAGAAATTAGATCCTTAAATATGTCAATTAAGACAAATAAATAATATCGAGGGAGTATGTGTCTAATTGTCTACTACTAGAGCAATCGTGGAATAGCTTATTTTAACGCATGTGGATCATTGATTTGACCCCATTTCAATTTTCAGTAGCCGCCGGACCAATTAATTGTGCTAACTTTGTCATTTGTCAATCATAGTGTAATTAAAAACAAAAAAGGCGAAACGCTAGGTTTTGTATGCACCTCCAAAGTCAAACCAGATCGCACGTTGAAATGTCTAGATGAGGACCACATTCATACATTTCTTTGTGTTTTTGTTTTTGTTGGGTAACATGGACCATTGTTGGTTGCCATTATTTGTGATTTCAATGTCAACAAGCCAATCAACACATCCACTACTTTTAGATTTTGTTCTTTTATTTAAATTAATAATTTAGATGCTGCTCTTATGTTTTAGTTGTAGTTTAAAAAATGTTAAGCATAAAATTATTTTTTTAAAAGGGGGTAATTGATGAATAACAAGTGAATATTTTTGTGCTATACTTGTAGTCTCCGGGGCTGGAGGATTAGGCTTGGTTATTCGAAATGTGGTTATTGAATCAAGAACGAAAAGTATTCTCACTTTCTTAAGGTAGGAAGCTAAGGAGTAGAGAATGATTTGAGCTAACATAAAAGTGAAAAAGAATTATTATTTTTTTGTCTCGAGGCCTAACATTTTCTGAAAAAGAAAATGCTAATACGGACTTTTATGCATCAATTTGACAAATCTTGTTTATGTTTAAATCTCGTTCAACTTTAACGAAACTCAACAAATTTCTGCATTAATTTGACAAATATCTCATGCCTCCTTTTTCATATCTCATTACATTGACCCTCCTTTATCACTAGTGTCCGATATTTGGAAAAATATCTTCATTTTGAAATTTGGTACGATATGACAATTTGGCGCACTAAATTCGCATAAAACAAATTAGGTCATTGAAATTGGCACTCGGTAGTTCATATTTACTCAAGGGAGTAAATGTCTACCACTAGAGCAATCGTGGAATAGCTTATTCTAACGAATGTGGATTATTGACCACATTTCAGCAGCCGCCTGACCAGTAAATTGTGCTAATTTTGTCATATGTCAATCATATATAGTGTAATTTATTAAAAACAAAAAAGGCAAAACGCTTGGTTTTGTATGGACGTCCTAGACAAACCAGATATTGCACGTTGAAATGTCTTGATGAGGAGCACATCGTTTTTGTTGGTTGGCATTATTTGCGATTCCAATGTCAACAAGCTAGTCAACACATCCACTATAATTTGCTTTCCAAGATCTGCAAAGAAACATTCTAGATGTTGTTCTTTTATTTAAATTAATAATTTAGATTCTGCTTTTATGTTTTACTACTCCTAATAGTTTAAATAACTCTTAGCACAAAATCATGTTTTAGTAACTTGGATGCGTTGTTATTTATAGTAATTATTTATTTCAAAATCTGCAAACTGATACTGAATGGCAAAGTTATTGGTACTTCTTCAATGGCTGAATCCAATTTTCCCTCTTCTGTCTTCTCCCCAAAATAAAATTCTCCGTATGGGGTGTGTTATAGAAACAATAGTATACTATATTTATAGGATATACATTTTGAGCGTGAAATCAGGAAAAAGTATTTACTCTCCTATTTAATTGTTGGTTATAGTGGATTTGGCTATACAATGCTAGCTATTTTAATTTGCCCGCAAAATACGAAACTCCTTTAAATTTAAAAATAATATTTTTTTAATTCTTGAATGAGTACTAAAATAATTGAAGTGGGATATGATTTTCTAAAAGCTAAAAATATTTTTAATTTTTTTCAAAAATATAAATATACACGTTGATAAGTTTAACCCAAAGACATTTCCCTCGCAACATCTTTATTTTTCTAAAACTAACCAAAAGTCATGTCATGGAAATATTAATTGTATTGCTTTACAATGGCAAAAAAATGATTTCTAAAGAATCTAAGAAAAATTTTTTTAGGAAATGAAAAAAATTAAACATAAAAGACCTTTAACCCTTGGGTTTTGAAACCAAAAAATTCGAACATCAAATTACCCCCGTTTAAAACTAAAAATTTAAAATTTGGGCCATAAATTTAAAAT
>NC_081349.1:44892226-44925494 GCF_029784015.1 Lycium ferocissimum
TGAAATGTCTTGATGAGGAGCACATCGTTTTTGTTGGTTGGCATTATTTGCGATTCCAATGTCAACAAGCTAGTCAACACATCCACTATAATTTGCTTTCCAAGATCTGCAAAGGAAACATTCTAGATGTTGTTCTTTTATTTAAATTAATAATTTAGATTCTGCTTTTATGTTTTACTACTCCTAATAGTTTAAATAACTCTTAGTGTTAGGTCTAAGGTTTCACCTATTAATTTTGATGATAACAAACCAACATAATTATTAATAAAAGAACATTTACTTGTGGTAAATTTATTTTTGGTACAAGGTTTATTTGATGAAGAAGGATTTGAAGATCTAATCAAATATGAAAAGAAGATATTACGAGATAATTACTCAAGAAGATGAAGAAAAAAGAGTTACTCAAATCAAGGTGCAAGAATTATGGAAAGAATATTTACTACGGTCCTACAAGAAAAATATTCTAAAAGAAAAGATCGAGATCAATTATTACGGCTTAGTAAGGTCCACAATCATGGAGTATCAAGATACGCCCAAAGTCTTAAGTGCACAAAAATGTTCATGTTCGAGTAATCAAAGTCCAAATACTAGAAGACGAATGTGATTACATTCAAATTAATATAAATCAAGATCCTGTGTGAAATGAAGAGGATCTTGAAATTCTCTTGGGTTGTCTAAATAAAAGCTCAAATTTGTATTAAATTTTAAACTTGCCAAAACGAAAGTGAAGCCTTTGACGAGATTTCATCAATTAAGCAAAGAATTTTAATTTTAAAAGCTCAACGTACAAGGAAATTTCTACGGCTTAGAAGTGAGGTTATAAAGATCAAGTAAGATATCTATTGTACTGAGTCATAAAAGGAAGGAAATAAGTCAGTGTTGAAATTATTCCTTGTATGACACTGAAGCAATATGGGTCAGAATCTTCTCCAAACAAAGTGATGAAGTCAACGTCCACAGGTATCAAGAAAGAATCCTTCTTAACGACCAAGGCTTTAATGTTATAATAGCCAACAAGCCATAAGGACCAAGCTTTCTCACGTTACCCTAATTCAAACAATATTGGGAAGTTGGAAAATAATGTGGTAAGGAGATATTTCTATAATATTCCAAGAGTTCAAATATGGTATACATTATAATAAGGCCAAGAAAGGAATGTCCAAAATCCGTGGAGCAAATATTGCAATCAATCGAGGAGAAAATTCATCAAAGCCGAAGATACTATTTCAATTAGAAGATTCACCGTATCAAGAAAAATCGATTCCTTGAGCATGACGAGCCACTATTTAAAGAAGTTAGCAAAACTGGTTCAAAGACGCACCACTTATACTTTCGTCTCAACCTTCTCAAGTTCTTTGCTCTACTTTTCATAAGCATTGTAATCCCGAGTGACTTACCGTGTAAACAAAAAGAGAGGAGAGATATAGTATAGTTGGTGAGACTTTGTATTGAGAGGTTGTGTCATTGTTCATTTCTTTGTGAGCGAGTGAAAACCAAAGAGTCGTTGTAGAGCGAGTGAAAAACAACTTTGTGCTATTGTCATGAGCGTGTCAAAACCAACCATTGTTCGTTGTCAGAGTTTGTGAAAACCAACCTGTAAAATACTGGTGGTGAACGAGGAAAACCATAAAGGTCGACTAACTCAAACTACAAAGAGCTTAAAGAGATAACCTCCTTGCAACCCAAGGGGTCTGGATTAGGATACCACATTGGTTCCGAACCAATATAAAAATTCCTGGTGTCATTTATTTTATCACTCTCATATTATATTCTGCACCCTTACTATTTATTGTGGTTTATACTTGTGTAAGTCGAAGGACTAACAATTTTAGGCAGTTGTTTCCGCCATCGCCGATCGGCACCAAACAGTAGTCGACTATAATTTTTAACAGGCTTACAATTCACCCCCCCTCTTCTACTTTCACTTAGCACAAAATCATGTTTTTAAAAAAAGGGGTAGTCGATGACTAACAAGTAATATTTCCGTGCTACACCTGTTAGTCTCAAGGGATGGAGGATTAGGCTTAGGCTTAGTTATTCGAAATATGGTTATCGATTCAAGAACTAAGGGGCCATTTGGAAGCTAGTTAAGTGACCACTTATTCATGTATTATTTTCTGCATAACTAATACAATGTTTGGTAGCTAGTAAAGAGACATCTTATTCATGTCTTAATTTCTACATACTTATACCACATTTGGTAGCTAGTTTGGAAGTAAGTTATTCATTTATAAAGTTAGTGCGATGTTTGGTTTGTCATTTAGAAACTCGTATAACTAATACATATATAAGTTATGAGGGAATCTATGTATTATTTTATGCGGGTTACAAGATGTTATTACTAATACATGAATAAAAAGTTGAAATGACAATATTAATTACCCTCATCACTTCCCACTTAAATACTTTCCTTTTCTAAACAAATATTTTTATATAATTTTTAATATTTTGTAAAAATATATATGTAATATTTTAATTTGAATTGTAAATTAATATTTTAATTTTAATTGTAAATTCATAGTTTAATTTTAAAAAGTACTTATCATATTTATTAACTTTTGATATAACAATTTCTTAAAGTAAGAAGCTAAGGGGTCGTTTGGTATGCGAACTAAATTATCCCAGAATTATAATCCTAGGATTATAGTCTTGGAACTAATTTATCTCATGTGGAAAGTGGGATAAAATAATTTCAAAGTTGATGGAATAAGGTGGGATATGTAAGGATTAGGTTCGGAATTAATTTTATACTCTTTTTGATAGAAGTTATCATTAATTTATTAATCCTAGGATATCTACCTTATCCCACGTACCAAACAACCCCTAAGTAGTAGAGAAAATGCTTTGAGCTAACATGAAAAGTGATTAGAAAATGCATAGTTTTAGTTTGTTCACGGTAAGTAATCGCCCATGATGTGACCCCTGAGTACCGTTTTAAGTCCTAAGCCTGACCTTAATTCAGAAGGGATTTTGGAATTTATTACTAACAGTTTCTAGAAAAGGTATTGTTGATATGGACTTTTATGCATCAATTTGACAAATCCCGTTCTACTTAATAAATTTCTGCATTAATTTGCCAAATATCTCATGCCTCCTTTTTTATATGAGAAAAGACATCATTTCCCCCGGAACTTAAAAGAAACTCACTTTAAGAACTAAACTTAATCGTAATTATTTACCCCCTAAACAACTTAACTGATAATTATTTACCCCCCTTAACTAAAAGTGACGCAAAGAAAAGATACTCAATCTCTTAAAATAAGGTGGGAGGAAAAAATAAACACTAAAAGTGATCCCAACTCGTACGTATGTCATCTTCTAATTGGATGATATATTAAGATTTTCTTAATATTTTATTTTCTATTTTAAATTAACTTTTTCCTTTTCTTTCTTATTCTTTTCCTTCTCTTTTCATGCGTTCTACTTCAATGGCTCCCACTATTTTTTCTTTTCTTCTTGTTTCTTTGTATATAGATTTAATTTATGGGTTTGATTTGACACAAATAAAGAGATTAAATTTGTCGAGTTAACAAACCTGAAATTTCAAATTCACCACCGTGAAATGCTCATTCAAATGCATAAAGTTGACATTTGCATAAAATTGACATTTGCTTTGTTGGCCGTGTTGGTTTCTCTCTCTAGTGTTGTTCGGGGTTTTGTTATTAAGCTCTAGTTACTTTAATTTCTTATTACATATTCAAGGAACAATCTTTCACCGTTCGAAATTACAATTCTTGTCTTCCAAAGAAAATATTATTGTTATCAATTGAATGCACCCACCGTCCGGGTTATGGGGGGGACAGTATCGCTACTATTGTTATTTGCAGGTTAACAATAACAATGACAATTGTTATTGTTATTCAAACGGTGGATTTGGAATTATGGGTTGCATTGTCTCAAGTCAATTCATACTTATGTTAATTGTTGTTAATTTGTAAACCGAGATTAAGCATGTGAGTTGAACATTATCTCACATAAGAAGATTAAAATGCAAGCTCGATCCGAGGCATACTTTCTGAAACGCAAGCCGAATATCGGGAGGGGGGTTGCGTACTTTTAGTTATATTTAGTTATGCCGGATCCGGCAGACTTTTAGTTGTTTTAACTAAAAGTCCGCCCGAGGGGGGCGCACTTTTAGTTATGTTTAGTTATTTCCGGTCCCAGACTTTTAGTTTGTTTAACTAAAAGTCCGCCGTGAGGGGGCGCACTTTAGTTATGTTTAGTTACGCCCGTCCGTTCCTTACATCGTTTCTATTGTCGTATTGTCCGGTTATTAGTATTAGAAAACTTAATACATTGATCCGTGTGGTGATTTTTCGTGTTCATGGGAGTTGAGTATTTTGGAAAGGAAAGCATCACCGATAGAGGAAATACAAAAGAAAATATGAAAAATGCGTAGTTAGCCGATATCCTCGAATGCTTATCGCTCGGGGTCGTTTGTCTCAAGTCAATTCATACTTATGTTAATTGTTGTTAATTTGTAAACCGAGATTAAGCATGTGAGTTGGAACATTATCTCCGTATAAGAAGATTAAAACGCAAGCTCGCATCCGAGGCATACTTTCTTAGAAATGTGTCGAGTACGCCGGAGGGGCGTACTTTTAGTTATATTTAGTTATGCCGGATCCGGAGACTTTTAGTTGTTTAACTAAAAGTCCCACGGGAGGGGAAGCACTTTTTAGTTATGTTAGTTATATGCCAGGTCCGACAGACTTTTAGTCGAAAACTAAAAGTCCGCCGGAGGCGTGACTTTTTAGTTATGTTTAGTTACGCCCGTTCGTTTTCATATCGTTTATATTGTATTGACTCTGGTTATTAGTATTAGGAAAACTTAATACATTGATATCCGTTGCAGGATTTTCGGTGTTCAAGAGGAGTCGAGTATTTTGGAAAGGAAAGCATCACCTATAGAGGAAATAACAAAAGAAAATATGAAAATGCAAGAGTTAGCCAGATATCCTCGAATGCTTATTTTTTGGGTTGTTTGTCTCAAGCCGAATTCATACTTATGTTAATTGTTGTTAATTTGTAAACCGAGATTAAGCATGTGAGTCGGAACATTATCTCGCATAAGAAGATTAAAATGCAAGCTCGATTCGAGGCATACTTTCTTAGAAATGCAAGCCGAATACGGGAGGGCGACTTTTAGTTATATTTAGTTATGATCCGGCGTACTCCCTAGTTGTTTTTAACAAAAGTCCGGTCCGCCGGAGTGCACTTTTTAGTTATGTTTAGTTATGTCGGGGTCCGGCATTGTACTTTTTTAGTCAGTTTAACCAAAAGTCCGCCGAGAGGGGGCGTGACTTTTAGTTATGTTTAGTTATGCCCGTCTGCTCTCATATCATTTCTTATATTGTCGTATCGTCCGGTTATTAGTATTAGGAAAACTAATACATTGATCCGTGTGGTGATTTTCAAAGTTCAAGAGTTGAGTATTTTGGAAAGGAAAGCATCACCGATAGAGAGGAAATAACAAAAGAAAATATGAAAATGCGAGTTAGCCGTATATCCTTGAATGCTTATTGTTCAGGCTCCTTCTACCGAAAGTTAATTATTTATTAGATTAGTCATGAAGGAGAAATGAATCTACTCACTCCCCCTATACTTCCTAAAGAACAAATGTAACGGAAGCTGTACAATGAAACGTGCTTTCACCACAAGGATAGTTGTATTTCGTTCTTTCACTTGTTTATGGCATTATGGCATTGCTATACGCTTAATGTACTTGCTCGATATCCCAATGAAATTGTGTGTATATATGAAGGCTTCAACCTAATCAATTTCTTGTTTGACACCTTACAAAGAAGTTCCCGTGATGTAATACAAAGGACTTCGACTCAATACGGTGGTGGTGTTCTTCAATAACGAAGAAATCACAATGCAACTGGGCGGGGGTGGAGGGGCCAAGAAGGCGGGGCGGCGGCGTGTTGGTGGCGGGGCGTTAAGTAGAATGAGGAGAAAGTAGAAGAAAGAGAAAAAAATAATAAAAGAAAAATAAAAAATGAAGAGTTGGTAATTTTGACGTGAATGACCTCGGGCAATGATGTGGCAATGACGTGGCATGAAAGGTAATACACTCAACTGTCCAGCCGCTGGCGGGGTAATAATTATCGCTAAGTTGCTATTATGTGCAAAATAATTACCGCTGTTTTAATATGAAAAGTTTTTTTTGCCAAGCCTGGTGAACGATGTCTTTTCTCTTTTTATATTTCATTACATTGATCCTCCTTTCCCACTATTGTCCGACATTTGGACATAAAAATGTCTCAAAAAAAAAAAAAAAATCAAAATTTGGCACGGTATGACAGCTTGATCCACTGCATTGCATAAAACAACTGAAGTTATTGAAATTGACACTCAGTAGCGTATGGAAGCTTCATTCATTCAAATACCAAACCCCGCCCCCCGCCCCCACCCCCTGCGGCCCCACCCCCTCTCCTAAAGGTTTTATCTAATTACTTTCCACAACTTCTTCCCAAATCTCTCTATCATTACACCGGAATATTTTATCTCTCTATCACTGAATAAGGTTGACAAATCTTCATTTATTGATGTAGATTCGACTGTGATTGGATGGTACCGGTTTTTCTGGAAATATATTAATAATCTTGAATATCAATCTTGGAGATGTTTGGATACCGATTTGGAGCGGACTTGAACTAAACTTCAGTTGAAAATCGAGGTTGAAGACGATTCTATTTGTGTATCACCTATTGTATTTCGCGTATATCCAATTATATATTTGCTTATCTCTCGTATATCATTCATATTTATGTATCTCGACGAAAATTTGTGTAGTATATCCACTGTTATACGTGATATACAACATGATATACACACGTTGTGATGACGTTTTAAAGTCTGTTTTTTAACTCCAAAACAACTCTAATCTTCCTCAAATTTTATATTTTGAATCGCTCAGTTACTTCCAACCAATCTCAACGGTACCCACTCACATTCGTTCAATCTATAAAATTAAAAAAAAAAATTAAAAAAAAATTTAAAAAAAAGAGAGACAGGAGAAAAAGAAACTTGGATGCGTTGTTATTTATAGTAATTATTTATTTCAAAATCTGCAAACTGATACTGAATGGCAAAGTTATTGGTACTTCTTCAATGGCTGAATTCAATTTTCCCTCTTCTGTCTTCTCCCCAAAATAAAATTCTCCGTATGGGGTGTGTTATAGAAACAATAGTATACTATATTTATAGGATATACATTTTGAGCGTGAAATCAGGATAAAGTATTTACTCTCCTATTTAATTGTTGGTTATAGTGGATTTGGCTATACAATGCTAACTACTGAATTTTGCCCGCACTTCGCGCAGTCACGAAACCTCTTTAAATTAAAAAATAATATTCTTTTAATTCTTGAATGAGTACTAAAATAATTAAAGTGGGATATGATTTTCTAAAAGCTAAAAATATTTTAATTTTTTTCAAAAATATAAATATACACGTTGATAAGTTTAACCCAAAGACATTTCCCTCGCAACATCTTTATTTTTCTAAAACTAACCAAAAGTCATATCATGGAAATATTAATTGTATTGCTTTACAATGGCACAAAAATGATTTCTAAAGAATCTAAGAAAAATATTATTACTGAGGAAATGAAAAAAGTTAAACATAAAGAGACCTTAACCATTCTGATTTTGAAACCAAAAATTACTGAACATCTAATATTCACGGCCACGTTAAATAAAGAAAAAATCACATAAAAACATCAAACTTGAAAATTTGGACCATAAATTAACATACAACTCACTTCTTTTCACCACCTAGAGCTGTCCAATCACATTTTCATGAGTTTCTCATTAGTTTAAGATATGAAGGAAATACAACCAATTAAGTAGTGGAATGACAGGAAATGTTATTAATTCCTATATTGTAAATTTTATCGTGCTCATATTTTATAACTCTTCGTTGCTCTTACAGCTCTTTATTTTCCTTCCTTCATTACAAAGTAACATATAATAAATGTTATTAATTCCTATACTGTAACTTTTTATTATGCTCATATGTTACAACTCTTCATTGCTCTTACAACTCTTTATTCCCTTGCTTCATTATAGCAATAAATAATTATCAATTATAAAAAAAAAAAAAAAGGGAAAACCAAACAATGAGGGAAAAGGGTTTAAAAGAATCAGAAAAGAAGATAAATACGTAGAGTTTAGTTAATAAAGAAAAGATAAAATCTGAACTATCAAAATTGAAAAACCAAATATATATGCATAGACAAAAATCAAATTTCATATACTAATAAGGAAAACTTCATATATATGTAAATATTCATTAAAAGATTTTGTAGTCTACTATTTTAGGTTAGCATATTTTGTATATTGTGTAATCTCCTATTTTAGGTTAGAATATTATTCTCCTATTTTGTATATAAACCAATTCAAGTAATGAAAGGAGATAAGGAAAATATTTCTTACATGGTATCAGAATAGGGTTTCTTTCTTCTTCCTCCTTCGGCTACGCCCTAAATCCCTATTTTTTGTTTTCCTCCCTAAGCCGTCGCCCCTTTCTTTTTTTCCCATGGCCGACGCACCAACCACCCCGGCTAAGCCCACGTTCCACCCGGCCCTCGCGGTCTCCAATATCAAGAATCACATCTCTCGTTACCCTTGAGATGGAAAACTCACAATACGTGGTACATGGGCCGAGCTTTTCAAAATTCATGCTCGTTCACGTGGTCCTTCATCACATCATTCCTCCACCTAAGGGTAAGGAGAAGCCGCTCCCAAAACCGATGAGGAAATTGAATTATGGACCACCATCGATGCCACCGTGCTTCAATGGATTTATTCGACGATTTCGAATGATCTCGTTAAACACTATCCTCGAACCGGATACTACCGCCATGAGGCTCTGGGACCGCTTACGTGATATCTTCCAAGATCATCAAACTTCTCGTGCGGTGACTCTTGAACAAGAATTCACGACGACTCGTACGAGGATTTTCCCAATGCCTCGCCTATTGTCAACGTCTCCCGCAGCCTTGCCGATCAACCGAAAATGTCGGGGCCCCGTCACGAATAGCCGCCTTGTCCTTCAACCGGTCTCGTGTCTCACCGACGCATACAAAGAGGTTGGGACACAAATTCGCTACGCAAAGCCGCTTCCCACCATTCACCGAGGCTCGGGCTTCTCTTGTTTTGGAAGAACATGAACTCGCGCTACGTGTGTCTCACGGGGTCCGCTCGCTACGGTGGCTTTTGGCCGACGACGCGCCACTCCCTCTCGATAACTCAAGCTCACGCCGAGGGAAATAAAAATTCCCGCGGCCAAAATTCGGAACCGGCCGTAGCGGCTCGGGCCGCTGTCGTGCAGCGGCAAAATCACCGGCGGGTCGCGGTACCGCCCGGCGAGGCGGCCGCAGCGCCGAACCGCCACGGGCAGCGGGCGGTCGCAGCAGCCGGCCACCGGCGCGTCCCCCAGCCCGCCGGCGCCCTCCTCCTCCCCGCCCGCACCCGATGCCTTCGGCTCGTCCGCCGCCACTCCGCCGCGAAAGAACAGGTATTTTTGGCCCTCCTCCAGCCCCGCACAGCCCCACACGACGGCGGTGGCTTCTCCCGGTCGTATGTTCCAACCGACATCGAGTCCGCCATGCACACCATGACCTTGCACCCGCCCGACCAAAATTGGCACACGGACACCGAGCCACTTCTCATATGACATCCTCGACGGTAATCTCTCGTCTTATTTTAATTGAGCAGTCAAAATAATGGTATTGTTGTGGGAAATGGTCATTCGATTCCAATTCGTGGTCAGGGGTCACACTAGTTTGCCTCCCCCAAACCCCCCTTTATCCTTACGAAATGTCTTACATGCTCCAAAACTCATTAAAAATTTAATCTCATAAGTTTACTACCGATAATTTCCGTGTCTCGTTGATTTCGATCCATATGGGTTTTCTTCGTGAAGGATTTTCGACGGGGATGCCACTAACGCGGTGCGATAGTCGGGGAGATCTTTATCCTGGCACCACCATCAAATATCCAACCACCACTCCATCAAACTTTGCGGCGTTGTCTTCTCCTTTTTGGCATGCTCGCTCAGTCATCCGGGAAATTCTATCTTAGATTGTCTTAGGGTTCGTAAAAGCATTGAATGTAATAAATCTAGTCTTTCTAGTATTTGTCGTTCTTGTGTTCTTGGTAAACACATTTGGTTGCCGTTTGATTCTTCTATTTCCGAAACTTTGATGCCATTTGATATTATTCATAGTGATTTGTGGACCTCTCCCGTGTTAAGTTCATTGGGTCATCGATATTATGTTCTGTTTATGGATGATTTTTTGAAATTTTTATGGACTTTTCCATTGGCTAAGAAATCCGATACTTATCCGAAGTTCTTAGCTTTGAAAACCCACATTCACACTCAATTTAAACGTCATATTAAAAATGTCCAATGTGATAATGGGAGGGAATATGATAATGATCAATTCGAGAAATTTTGTGAGTCTAATGGGATGTCATTTCGTCTTTCTTGTCCACATACGTCTTCACAAAATGGGAAAGCCGAAAGAAAAATTCGTTCTATCAATAATATCACTGACTCTTCTTGCACATGCTTCTCTCCCTCCTTCGTTCTAGCATCACGCCTTACAAATGGCAACATATCTTCTTAATATTTTACCAAGTAAATTATTAGGTCACGTTTTCTCTCTTCAAGTGCTCTACCAACGAACGCCATCTTACTCTCATCTTCGGGTTTTTGGGTGTTTATGCTATCCCCTCTTTCCTTCTCCAACTATCCACAAATTGCAAGCCCGGCTACACCGTATGTCCTTTTGGGGTATCCTACGAATCATGTAGGGTATAAGTGTTATGATTTATCGTCCTATAAAATCATTATTTCTCGTCACGTGATTTTTGATGAGAATGTCTTCCCCTTTTCCAAATTACATTCTCCCACTTCTATTACTTACGAGTTTTTGGACGATGGCATTTCCCCATCGTGGTTGCATCACTTGGCTTCTCCTAGCCCCTTCCACCGTGACCTGCCCCGCCGCCCACCCACCCCACCGGCGCACTCCAGTGCCACGCCCCTATCCCCTCCGCCGGCGGGCCCCCCCACCGTCACCCCCCCTTCCTTTCTCCCAATCCGTCCCGAATGGGCGACCCGAGTCGCATGGTATTTTTAAGCCAAAACGCCTCTTTAACTTAAATACCATGGTTACGAAATCCCCTCTCTTCCTCGTAACCCTCCGACCGCCCTTCGCGACCCGAATTGGAAAATGGCTATGAATGATGAATTTGATGCTCTTATTAAAAATAAGACGGGGAGTCGGTGCCCCGTCCACCTAACGTGAATGTTATTCGTTCTATGTGGATTTTCACTCATAAAGAAAAATCTAATGGTGACTTTCGAGAGGCACAAAGCCCGTCAGTGGTGATGGTAAGACTCAACAAAGTTGGCATTGATTGTGGTGAGACTTTCACCCAAAGGTCAAGCCGGCCACGATCCGTACAGCTCTCGCCTTTTCCCTATCAAAGAGGTGGCCTATTCATCGCCTAGATGTCAAGAATGCTTTCTTACACGCGAGCTCCGTAAATAGTGTATATGCATCAACCTCTCGGGTTTCGCAGATCCCACTCATCCGTATTATGTATGTTTACTCCGTAAGTCCTTATACGGCCAAGCAAGTGCCCCGAGAGCATGGTACAAGCGGTTTGCGCATTATGTCTCTTCTCTTGGTTTTTCAAACAAAGAGACCGACAATTCTTTTGTTCATCTACAAAAAGGGGTCCGAGATGGCATACATGCTACTTTGTGTTGATTTATATATTATTCTTATCGCTTCCTCGCATTCTCTCCGATGCTCCATTATGGCTCTTCTTGCCTCGAATTTGCTAATGGATCCGGGTCCTTTTGAATTATTTCCTTGGCATTCATGTCACTCGACATAAGATAGGTCAAGTTTCTCGTCGCAATGCAAGTATGCCACGGAAATCATCGATGTAGGCCGAGATGTCTTTGTGTAAGGCTACTTCTACTCCGCTGATACTAAACAAGGTGAGCGGCACATCGGGTGCTCCTTATGACGCACTCGACTCACTATCACAAACAGTGCCCTTCGCATATTACTTTCACGAGGCCGGGATATCTCTTACGCCGTTCAACACGTATGCTTACACATGCATGCGCCGCGACAGTTCATATGCATGCACTTAAGCCGTATCATCCGACACATTCAGTAAGGTACACTTGACTATGGTTTGCATCTTTATCCGTCCCCGCTACGATCTTCTTTCTTACACCGATGCGGATTGGGGCCGCCCGACACACGCTCTGGCCAACGTCCGTTACCGTGTTTTTCTTGGGGATAACTTGATATCGTGGTCTTCGAAACGCCAACCTACCCTCTCTCGCTCGAGTGCCGAGGCGAGTATAGGCGGGTTGCTAATGTTGTCTCCGAGTCCCGCTCGGCTTCGCAATCTTCTCGTTGGAATTACATTGTCCTATTCGTAAGGCCACTATGGTATATTGTGACAACGTGAGTGCCATTTATCTTTCGGGAAATCTGCAACATCGCCGCACCAAACACATTGAAATGGACATTCACTTTGTTCGTGAGAAGGTTGCGCGCGGACAAAGTTAGTGTCCTTTATGTTCCTTCCCGCTATCGATTGCCGATATTTTCACCAAGTGACTACCACAGTCTTATTTGAAGATTTTTCGGACAAGCCTCCGCCGTAAGCCTCCCCGTTTCGATCAAGGGGGTATGATAGAATATGTAAATATTCATTAGAAGATTTTGTAGTCTACTATTTTAGGTTAGCATATTTTGTATATTGTGTAATCTCCTATTTTAGGTTAGAATATTATTCTCCTATTTTGTATATAAACCAATTCAAGTAATGAAAGGAGATAAGGAAAATATTTCTTACAGTAAACAATTAAACATAAAACAAATGCAAATAGATAAAATATCATTTGCCTCGTTTTAGTTTTATAGTGACATAAATAGCTCTTGAGGAACAATATTCTCAATCTAGGAGAAGTTAACATTTATTCTATAGATAAAAAAACAACGCAGCGTACTATGAAAAGAGAATTTAAGGGAGTACATAAATTGATGTTAAAATTCTAAATTTAAACTAATATTTTCAGAGATAATTTCACTTAGTCTAATTCACTGTGTGGCGAGGCAAAACATTATGAAGATCTAAAAGCTTTATCCTTTTATATGTTGTATAAAAGTTAGGACACTTATTTTTGGATAAAGAAATCTGTTATTTTTTTCTTTTGCTTTTTTGTTCCGTTCTTCCGTTACCTTATATTTAAAAGTCCAAAGTGTATAATTACAATGAATTAATCTAGGTAAAAATATTTCTGAAAATGTGCCTCAATATAGTTTTTTCTTAGAAGTATGTGCTTAAAACAAATGACATGATATGATTTAAAAAGCCTATTTCAGATTCAAGAGAGTGAATACACCTTCTTTCGCAAAATGAAGAAAATCAAATATCACATTATTCATAAACAAAGCACATATTTCCAGTAAATCTCATTTGGGTTAAATAAAAAGAAGTACTATCCAAATGCTTAATAGGTGACTTGCAAGAGCAGTGAGCAATCATAAAATAGTTTAAGCGCAAAACCTGAAAAGTTGGTGACATAGAAACAATAGGCTGCCTTGCCCCAGGCACATCTGCTTGTGCCATAATCAAATCAATAGCTCAAGTTTAACTTCCGTTCCTCTTCTTCATCAGCCTCGTATTAGCCTCCATAGTAAAGCATAATTGTGCAAAGATATAAAAATGATCCAATAAAAAATATGAAAGGTTGTAGTAGTAAATGAGGCATTTAATTGAGGCATACAAATATTGGCTCTTTAGTTTTTTTACCGTAAGGAATAGGAATATTAGCATTAATTGAGACAATTATTTTTACAATACATAAAATAATAGAAAAAAAGGAGAAAATAGATAAATGCAATAGAGGCCATAGAGAGGTGCTACATAGGATTGTCTATGCCTAGCTTTATATTATATATAGATATAGATTTAGGCTCTATTACTAAACCTATCCTTTGGTAAAAAACATGCCAACATTAATCAAGGGTTGTATTTTTAGGTGTCAATATTCCTTAAAAATTATGGAGTGTATATGGCTTCATTTTTATTATTATTACATTAATGAGCAACATATCATATGTATTGTCCTTGATTTTACTTTTTTATTTCCATAATGGGGAGAGATAGTAGAAAAAGGGTAGATTACCCAAAACTGGCCAACTAAATGAGGCTTAACAATATTGATTTCTCTGTGTTTGTTCTTCTAATAAGTCTCTGTTGAACTGCAAATTTTACCCACTACAATCAATTTTTGTTTCATAAACGGCAGAATGAACAAAAAAATGATTTCTGGAACAAAAAAGGCTATTATTCTTACGTCCTCTATCTCAAATTATGATTTTCTTCTACACGCCTCTTGAAACATTAATTAGGAGGGCATTTAACTCATTGTTTGTAATCTTCAAGAAACAATAACTACCGAAAAGGGAAGCCCTTCCAAAATTCTCAATGGCCAAGGTAGAACCAGGCCAAAGAGGGGGTTTGGAAATAGTTTTCAACCAGCAATAGACGCGCCTCGGTTAGAACCTCCCTAGCTGCGTCATTGCCCCAAGCGGAGTGATACTTTTCTTCTCTTTCCCACTTCCCATTTTTATATGCTCACTTTCCTCTGCCTTTCTTATATGGTTTCCAATGTGGGACTAATTATGGCATAGTTATGCTTAACTTAATCTGCAGATCATTTAGCTATTGAATATTACTCCCTCCGGTATATTTTACTTGTCATGTTTGTTTTTGTACGTTTCTTAAGATGATATTAACTTAAAAGGTAATTTGACTAAATTTTATTTATTTATTCCTTGATCTTTTTTTATTTTTTTAATTTTGTTGATTATTCCTTGATCTTAATAATTAATAATTAATTATTTCTTTATTTTTTTGAAGACGACAAGTAAAATGGACCGGAGGGATTATAGCCTAAACTATATGAAGGCATTGTAATTCCTCCTTTGTTATACATATGTTGAAGTAGCTAGCTAGGCGCTTTTTCCTCTCTTGATTTCTAACACACAAGGAAACGAAAAAGGACTATAAAATAATTCGTCAAGCTTTATAATGTAGAAGATGAAAGGGACTATTAAATAATAATGGAAGAACTTTTAAAACATAACTTGATTAGAGAAAGCAGAAGTACATATAATTGTGCAAGCTTTCTGGTAAGAAATTGGAGCGAAAAAAAGAGAGAGTAAACCAAGGCTTGTCATAAATTACAAACCACTTAATAAGAAAGTCATAGACTATAGTTATCCCTTGCCAAGAAAAGAGTTTACAACAAACAACAACAACAAACCCAAAAGACATTCCTACAAAGTGAGGTCTGGGGAGGGTAGAGCGTATGCAAACCTTACATCTACCTTGAGAGGTAGAGAGGTTGTTTCCTATAGACCAAGAAAAGAGTTTATATTTGAAAAAAAAATAAAAGATAGTAAAATATACTCTAAGTTTGATTGTAAATCAGGATTTTTCCAAATAGAATTAGAAGAAGATTCTAAAGAATGTATTGCCTTTAGTGCACCCCAAGGACATTATGAATGGAACGTTTTACCTATGGGATTGAAAACAACACCAAGTATATTTCAAGAAAAAATTGATTCGATATATAAGAAATATAGTGGGATTGAGAGAACTACTACCTAAAGAAGTTGTAGATATAATAATTAAAAAGATATTTAGGAGTATGATAGAAGATATAAGAGATTGGGCTCTAGAAAGATTAGAGAATAAGAGCTTAATCCAAGTAAGAAATTATACACTAAATATAAAAAATGATGATTCTCCGTTAACCCGTGTAGAAATACCTAAAGAAGTATATTGTGGACCTCCTAGATGAAGGACCGGCATATCTCCATGCCAAGTACTAAAAGAACAGTTGATATTGAATTCTCTCTTTGTACTTTAAATAAGTCTGTTAAGCTGCCAATTTTACCAACGACAATGATTTTTTGTGTTTCATAGACTGTAGAACAAATAAGAAAACTTTATTATAGGAAAAGATAAAATTGTTGAACTCAGAATTGTTGGGCTTTACCACAAAGGGAAGCCCTTCCAAAAATTCTCAATGGCCAAGAATGAACCGAGGCCGAAGAGGGGGTTTGGAAATAGTTTTCAACCAGCAATAGACACGCCTCGGTTAGAACCTCACTAGCTGCGTCATTGCCCCAAGCGCAAAGATGCTCTTCTTCTCTTTCTCGCTTCCCATTTTATATGCTTACTTTGCTTTGCATTTCTTATATGGTTTTCAATGTGGGACTTATTAATACTTGTTCGCGCTTCGTGTGGTCATAAAAAAATAAATTAAAATATAAGTGAATCTTAATATTAATATTGTGTATAAAATTATTTGACGGGAAAAATTTGTTGAGAACCATTTTAGATTAAATATGAAAAAATCAATTTAAATCGGTATATGCGATTTGAATAAGAGAACCATATATAAAACCAACATAAATTTAGTGTAGGCCGGGACACCTTATAATAAGACAAAAATTAAATAAGATGAGAAAAAAACATAAGAGCAAGCGTCAAATATTTTGACATCTCCTCTTGCTTTCTATCCAACAAACCTAAGAAAAATCTCGAATTAGTAGCAAGGGCTTTTAATTATAAGGTAAAAAAACAAAAGAAATTAAAAATATAACAAAAAAGATATTAGTGTGGTTCATTGATCTTTTTATTTGTTTTTCTCTCATTTCGTCTCTTTCCCTTCTCTTTCTTCTTTCATTTTCCTCTCATTTGGCCCTTAACATATATAAGCTTCAACTTTGTTGATATATAACTAATGTATGAATGATACCTATAACAAAATATTGATGCACGAATGAAATAAAAATAGGTACATGCAAATAAATATGGGTTATTCTTCCACCAACATAAGAAAAGAGTAACAACAATAGTAGCACTTAAAATCTTGCTTAATTAAGGTATTGTTAAAGTGAAAAAGCTCCCTCTTACTTTCCGAAGTGCATAAACAATACAATATTCTATGGCGAGAAGCTAATGAAAAAATATATATTAGTAATACAAAATTTACAAGTCACTTCCATTGCAGAAAAATGTCAATTCTAAGTCCAAGTAAGAAAATGATCGGGAAAGATTAATTGATAACACATAAAATGTTTATATGCTTTTCCTTTCCTGTAATAACGGTCACAATCACTATCTAGACATCATATGGCAGATCATTTTTGTCGGAGACTTCCCGAAGCAAATTTGCATCCAGCCAAGGACCTGCGCCAGTAAATGTGTTCCGTCACTTGGTTTCCTTATGTCCATTCTCCGAATTTTTTCTCTAAATTTTTGGTCATCAATCAAGTATGTAGCATGAAAAAGAAGTCATGAACTTAGGATTACTTGCAACAACTCCAAAATAGTTGTGATTTTGAATCGTGCTTGAATGGAGAAAAACTTACAAAATTAAAAGAGACATAGAGATGAAACTCATCTATTCAAGAAAATGAAGAAAATATTTAGAAATGATAGTGATATAGTACTTTCTTTTATAATTATTAGACAAACTATTAGAAGAAAGAAGTAACCTATTATATTGAGGCTTGAAGCCTTAATGATCCTGCTTCATCATCGACATACCGCTTTATCTTATCGACGCTTCATCATTGACATATCTTCACTTGAACTTTTGAACATCAGAGCCTCTTGGTCATGGTTACTGTAGGCATATATATTTGCAGTGAATTGAGTAGAAAAATCAACCAATGACATAAATGTCTTAGCTTGGTGCTTACCAAAAATTCTCCTCATTCTGGTTTGGAGCTTATCATGCTATGAAAATTTATAGGGTTGGGAAGGTGAATGGGTTTGAAATTTATTTGAAGAACACTAGTTCATAGGTTTGGTATTTGGGGATGGAGGTTGTTTAGGGGTTTTTGGTATTCTAGAATAAGAACACTGACCGGCAGTATGACTAATTCTCTCACAACCCTTACACAAGATACCTTCACCTTCGTAGATGATTTCTTGTTTTTGATGACCTATGGGGACTGATGTTTACACTTGGATATTCATCGGGACTTGGATGCAGATTCTTGCATAGCGACCCCTAAGGGTAGCAGATGTGCTGGTATCGATTTTCAGAAGGGATCCTAATTTTTCACCACCCTCTCCAGTATACTCTTTATCATAAAATTTCGTTGGGAGCTGAGGTAATCTTACCCAAATGGCTTATTATGTTATAACTGTAGAGAAATATAGCAGAAGAAAGGTAAATCGAGAAGACCTTCTGCTAGCCCAAGATCGTTAACTAAGATCGGAAAATTCAACTAAAGAAGAGGAAGCTATGGAAAGGAAATGTTTACTTGAATTGGCTTGAATTGTATTTTTATGGGTTGTGTTGGGTTAACTTGGGTTAGTTACAAATGACTAAGGCCACCCCTATTTATACTTGTCTAGGGATGGTTCTAGATATATCTACAAAATATCTAGTTAGCCTTATCTTCTAACACTACTCTAGAATATCTAGATATTTCTTTAAGATAATTATCCAAGATCCTACACTAGACTATTCTAGATCCCTTACTAAATATCTAGGATTTTTTGTACTCCAAAAAATCAACTTTACTTCTTCACAATAACAGCTTCCTTTGGGACGAAATTCAGTTCCTATCTCTTGACAGAGAGGAAATTCCCATCAAAACCACAACTTCTTGCAGAGCTTTGCTCATGTTAGTTTCTTGCATGAATTTGACAATGAATAAGTCCCAACCTAGGTCGATTAATGTTAGGCCTTCAAGAGGTTTCAAGAGATCAGTTAGTTTTGCCTTGAGGGGTTGGTGTGCATTGCGTTTGCCCATGATTTTGATTATCAACAAGAAAC
This sequence comes from Lycium ferocissimum, assembly GCF_029784015.1. NCBI lineage: Eukaryota > Viridiplantae > Streptophyta > Magnoliopsida > Solanales > Solanaceae > Lycium > Lycium ferocissimum. The sequence continues at coordinate 44,911,149 of NC_081349.1, forward strand.
GCCAAGGTTGGTAGATTCTTGCTTGTTCTTCTTCTGAAAGTAATATTGCATTGTCATTTGGAGGAACTGTGGTTTCCACATTTTGGAGGGGAAAAGGAATGTTGTAGGTGTTATTTAGGTGTTTCTCTTTGTCAATGAGAATTTCACGATATGATTGTTTGCTTTGGATGTCCTCCTCCATATGTGAGGAGTCATCGGGTGGTTTCGGTGGTTTCGGTGGTGGCAGTGAAAGTATCAGTGTGATAGGTGAGTGGATGAGGTCATTCTCCAGGGTGGTCTATCCTAGAGAGTTTGGGGTCATTTTAAGCTGTTCATCAAGATATCTTGGTATATCACAACTAGATTTTTAATTAACTGCACAAAAACAAATACATTGTAAGAACCTTTTTTTTATGTTCCTTAAAAATGGCTAAATTCTTAGATGATGCATACAAATTTTTGGAGAAAGTACATATATAACCTGATTAGGTTTATATTTTCTTCTTTTCTCAAATAGGAGTAATTGATTAGGTAGTGTTATGCTAGAAAATAGTCAATTTAATATGTGCTTCGACGTATATTATCATATATTTAAATAAAAACCTACAAAAATCGAAAAACCGGCACTCAATCATGTTGTTTGTGATCCTAATTCAATTGATGGTTTAAACTCCAATCCCATTGCTAATGGTCCCACTGGAAACCGTAAACACAATTAGAGGAACAAGACCAAGGGTAAAGGAGTTATGGGCTGGCCCAAAAAAACTCTCAACAATTCACTTGGCCCAATCCTACGACACATCAAGTTGCCGGTTCACATGGGCCATCTAATGCTCGTGCCTCGGCACATGCCACCAACAAAAAAAGATTTAGACCTGCTAAATCAAATCTAACACAGGATTTGTTCTCAGTCGGACCCAGCAGTTTGACCCAGTCCAAATACATGCCAACCCCATCACCCTCTGTCCAAACTGTGACCAATTTAATGCCAACCATTTTATTGTCAAGCACCCAATAGGGCCCGCTAAGGGGCAAGAGGACAACCTTTCTCACACTAAGCTCTATGAATTTACTCCAATGGGCACCTCCGTCATAGCCTCACCCGCTACAGAGGCGGTGCAGGGCACTCAAGTGCCTGAAAACCCTCCCCACCCTGTAGACAAGACGTAGACTATCCCATTAATAGAATCCACTGAGCTTTCCAAATCTGCTAACCCAGATTTAAATGGAATGGCTCTTGATCTCCTTTCAGTCCTGGAAAACTTAAAGCAAACCTTCCAAATAACCTCCAACAATGAAAAATTCCCAAAACTATCACAATCAGGATCTGATACCCCTACTGATGTTTGTCACGGCGCTGCTCCCGGCGGACCACTCACTAACGTCATGGATGGAACTGGCCCTTCAAGGACAAGCTCTAACTCTGAATTTCTTGATAGGTTACCAACCAGTAGTGATTACAATCCAAAACCATGTTTATCTGGCCTATGTCATCAAGGAGGGTCTGAACCAAGCTTTGGAAAGTTTTGGGCACCACCTGTAGATGCAAACAATGCTTCAAGCCCACATATATGGCAACCCCAACTCAAGACCTGAACACCATTTTGAGCTAAGTAAGCCAAACAATGCCACTATTACCTTACATCTCTCCGGATTGAGCCCAACGATTGTGCCTTGCCCACAAACGTCAACCCAGAACCTCCCAACTTGGACCCAACAACCAATGGGAAATACGGGCCCGGTAGGATACCAAGGAAAGAAAAAAAAACACAGCATTGGAGCAACTGTGGAAGAAAGAATCAAGAATTGGAAAAAATACTAAAGAATATTGGGGATCCAAAGGCAGATGCAATTCTATTGGAAAAGATGTTAATGGTAGAATTCATCGAACCCTACAGTGAAATTATTATTGCTCTTTGTCCCAAAAAATGACCAGCTGCTCTCTGAATCTGAGGAATCAGATGGACTCGATTGCCTCAGCTGTGGCTCTCAATCCCATTATGATTTTGAAAATGCCAACCCAGGAGGATAAGGGGAAAGGCTTGTTGAAACCTCTACATCACAGGAATCAGTCCATGAATTTCATAATCTAGAACGTAAGGGGTGCTAATAGTGTCGATTTTCACTTACACTGTGAAGCCATAATTCAAAATGCACATACCTGCTATGTTGGTACTAATTGAGACCCACATGATGGATCACAAGAAACTAAATGCGGACTTTAAGTTTGATGCCCAGATCCAATCCTTGATTGTGGGTCTTTACGGGGAATAGTAATCATGTGGAAGGAGGATATCCTCAAACTTGATGATATATCTACCACCCCTCAGGGTATCCACGTCACGGTTAAGGTACTCTCTTCTAATGTTTCTTGGCTTTTCTCAACTATCTATGCGAGTAATGACTTCAATAATAGGAAAATGCTCTAGGATAATCTCTTGAGCATATCCTAGAGTTACAATGGCAAATGGTTGTTAAGGGGAGACTTCAATGAAGTTCTCCAAGCTAGGGAAAAGTTTGGAGGTAATTGCATAAATAACAATAGAGCAGACTTGTTATGGCAATGTCATAACAGATACAAAATGGTAGACTTAGGTTTTAAAGGTTGTAGGTACACTTGGACCAATAAGTGTTACAAGAATAAAAAGAACCTTATCCTAGAGAGACTTGACAAGTGTCTAGCCAACGACTCTTGGATAATCCAATACCCTGATGCTATTATTACCTACCTCCATAGAATAAAGTCTGACCACTGCTCTTTGCAAGTTAGGATTGACAATAGCTACCATACCTTTCTTGAAAAACCCTTCAGACTAAAACCCATGTGGTGTGACCACTCATCTCTTACCTTACAAGCAAAACAGTGTTTTGATCCTCCCCACCCACTTATGCCACTGAATCCTTCCAAGCAATCATTACCCACTGGAACAAACACTCTTTTGGTAACATTTTCCAAAAAATGAATAAAATCTTAGCTAGATTAGATGGAATCCAAAAATCTAGAAACTATCCTCATAGTGACTTCCTTCTGGAACTTGAAGATTAGCTCTTTCTAGAATATGACATTGTCTTTAGAGCTAAAGAAGATTTCTGGAAGATTAAATCTAGGATAAACTGGCTAAATGATGGAGGCTCTAACACCAGGTTCTTTCATACCTCCACCCTCAATAGAAGGAGAAAAAACAGAATCATGACCATGAAAGATGAGGCTGGCAATTGGTTCTAAGAACCTTTAGAGATAAAAGAATGTATCCTCTCTTTCTTTACCAAAATCTACAACTCTGAACACACCTCTTCCCCCCTTATGGAAGACAACAACCCTTTCAGATATTCCTATCCAAAAACCTTCATGGCTATTAAACTGGATGCCCCCTTAAGGGATAGTGAAATCACCATTGCTCTAAAGTCTTTCAAACCCCATAAAGCACCTGGACCGGATGACCTCCACCCTTTTTTCTATCAAAGGTGTTGGGTCCTGGCGGGGGAAAAACAACCCTCTTTTGTAAAGAAACATTTAGGGCACTGCACAATATATCCACTCATGAACAAAACCCTCTTCTGCCTCCTCCCAAAATGCACAAATGCCATAATGCTTAAGAACTCTAGACCCATTGGTTTGTGTAACACTATCTACAAGTTGGTGACAAACATCATTGTCAATAGGATTAAATCTTTCCTCCATGACATCATTGGGCCTAGTCAGGCCAGTTTCCTAACTGACAAAGAAGCCTCTGATAATGGCATCATTGTCCAAGAGTACATATCTCACTTTAACTAAATGAGAGGGAAGAACCCAAACATGATCTTGAAAATTGACTATCAATGAGACCCTTCTCATGTTCCAATTCCCTCCTAACCTCTCAAAGCTCATCATGTCTTGCAGAAGTACCAGTTCCATTTCCATCCTTGTCAATCGTGGCAGAACTAATAGTTTTAATCCCACTAGAGGCATTAGACAAAGAGACCCCATGTCACCATACATATTCATTATATGTATGGAGAGACTGTCTAGAATTATTGACTTACAGGTTCATAATGGCAACTAGAATCCAATTCAAATCAATAGACATGGACCCAAGCTTTCCCACCTCTTCTTTGCTGATGACCTCACCCTTTTTACTAAGGCAAAAATTGAAAATGCCACCACCATCCATAGAATCCTAAGTGACTTTGGTGCAATCTCTGGGCAAAGGGTCAATCTCAATAAATTTAAAGTCATCTTCTCTGCCAACTGCCAAGCCCAAAATGCTAGCATGATCTCCTCCAACCTCAACATCAAAACTAGCTCCTCCTTTGGAAAATACCTTAGGTTTCCTATTTTCCACAAGAAGCCAGTTAATGGAGACTTTCAATTCATCCTAGACAATATGAACACTAGACTGGCAAACAAAATTCCTCAACCTATCTGGTAGGACCGTCCTTGATAAATTCGCTCTTAGTAATATTGCTATCCATGTGATGCAAAAAATAAAGATTCCTAGTAAGGTTACTGAGAGTGTAAATAGGATTCGCTAAACCTTCGAGAGAAAAAAGCTCCACCTCCTCAATCGGATACCATAACGGCTAAAGCGAAGCAGAGCTCTGGTGAGACCAAAGCGTACCCATACTAGCCTTGCTTGGAGGTTATATCATAGACTTCAATCCCTTTGGGCCAAAGTACTCATTAGCAAAAATCGTGGTAGAACTATCCATGTAATGTATTCTAAATAAAATAAAGATTCTTTCGGTGGGTAGTCCTTAAAGGGGATTGAGTCAATTTCATCACTGATAAATGGATTCCAAATCTCGACTTAGTCAGAAGCTCTTTACAAAGTCCTTTAATGGAAGGGGAAGACATGCTAAAAATTTCCAGCATTTACACCAATGGCTCCTGGAATTTTTCAACTTTCTTCCATTCTGCCTGAAGGGATCCAATCCATCAAGTGTTATATCCCGTATTTTGTACATTGGGACAATACGAGTTAACTACGATAAGTTAGGGACAAGACTATTCCGGGATACGAAGTGAGACTTTTAACCACGATTTTGTATTAAGGCATAAGTTGCTATGATTTTATTGGCATGGAATATTAGACCTCGAAATTTGGGGTTAAAAGTGAATATTTGGAAGTTGATAATTCATGAATTTAATCGTGGTGTGGGCCATGGTCCAATGGAAGCTAATATATATATAGTAAAACATGACCAAGTCAATCATAGTCTTCATCTTCACAAGCCTTAGAAAATTGTCCTTGGAAAAAAAAAGCCATATTCGGCCATAGCTTACAAATTGGAGGTCCAAAAATTCAAGAAAAATAGTTTCTTCTAGCAAATCAACTAATTGGAAGGCCCTCTTTAACGTGAGACAGTCGTTGGAGTCAACAAACCTCTCGTTTTCATCATACAACCCTAGCTAAGTTGTGAAGTTGAGGGGAAAAGGTAAGGTTTAATCTTCTTTTACATATGTTATGGATGATTTGTGTATGTTGTAGTATGTAAAAATGGATGAAACTCATGAAATATCATGTGGAAGTTGAGCTATGGCTTGTAGCTTAGAAATGGTAGCGTGTTGTGTAGGAGTGATGAATTAATTCTATTTAGCATGTTTGGTTGTTGTAGTGTGTTGAAATGGATGAGAATCATGAAGTTGGTAGGTTGGGGTGGTGGCCGAATATGGCCTCCTTGTGTGAATGGAATGAATTAATTTTATGTAGTATTTTGGTTGCTAGTGTTATGGGTTCTATGTTGATAATGAAAGTTTAATGATTCAAGTTGAAATTGTACACCTGATTTGGAAGTAACGTGATTTTAATGTAGATTTCATATTTATGAGAATGACATTGTTAACATGTGTATTGTTGGTGTAATTCATTTTGGGAGACTTTTGTTGTTGTTATTCTCGGGTTTGGGATGGTTTCCAGTGGAGTTTTGGTTGGGTTGTCTTGAATATTGTGTGGGTTGTTTAAAGTGTTCTTGAATCTTGTTTGAATCCATCTTGAACATGTAATGTTGATTTGAATGTATTCCATAATCGTTGTAAATATGTGGAGAAGAGTTAGAAGAATGAATTGATTGTTGATGTTGTAAACATGGTTTTTGGTATTGTTGTTGATGATTTGGCCGAGTTGAATTCTCGGGGTTGTTGAATAGAAATGCTCTTTCTAGAATTAAGTGCTAGTTTGGAATTGAACTCACAAATGCCTATAGCTAATGTTTGGTATCGATGATATTGTTGTAGATCTTGGGGAGTCCGAGACATAGGTTTGGATTAGCTTTGAGAGCGGACGAGGTATGTAAAGCCTAACCTTTCTTTCTTTTGGCATGTCTTAGTTGCAAGTAGGCTATGCTACGAGCCTCGGGGTAACTCTATTCTTGCGATCCGAGCATGTCTACGATTCTTATTTACTTCTTAACGTTGGCATTCGTAATGTAATAGAATAATGGTCCTTATGTCTTTGGTAGGATTGGATTTCAAATGTTGCATAAAAAGTTTTGTTCCTTTCTATGTCGAAAAGGGCCGTAACTTTCGTAGATAGAAATCGCCTTATGCTCGTAGGAGATTGTGTAGCGTATAATGACTATACCTTCCATAGGCGGTCTCGGATTGGGTTGATGCTCGTCCGTCCTATAGTTCCAACGACCGAAAACTTAATATAACTATCACCCCGACCCCGAGTGTTGATTACTTACTTATTTATTGAGTCCGTAATGATGATTTTTATAGTTACTGCGACTCGTTCGTGCATCTCTTTGGCCGAGTCCGGGCCGTTATGTTGCCCACCAACAAATACCTCCATAGGATTGGTAGTCCCTCGTTATAGGAGCCGGGTGACCCGTTTATGATGTGTTATGGCGTTAAATGTGTGGACAAAATATTATAGATATCAAACACATTTTCTTTGATCTTGTATCGTATTTCATTGCCAAATCATTTAAATGCCCGCGTACAGAATATTTCATTCGGACTTGTCTCTAATGGCAAGACTTGTCTATAATGAGCATATGTTTATCGGGCACGGCGGCGACCGTCATATGATTCCGTTGTTCTTCTTATGTGATATGGGGTTGTGAATTATATGACCTGGAATAATATTTGGGAGGCCATTAAAGGTAAACTCTTTAGCCATTTCCTGATATGGGACTCTCTCATCCCCTTCTGTTTTTGGAATATTTGGTTGTGTAGGAATAATAACACCTTCAACGACAAAAAAGATAAGATCAATATTGACCCATTGTGCAAAATGTGTGGACAAAATATTATAGATATCAAACACATTTTCTTTGCTAGAGGTTCCGCAAGACTTGTCTCTAATGAGCAGAACGATGAACATCCTGGAATAATATTTGGGAGGCCATTAAAGGTAAATTCTTTAGCCATTTCACGATATAGGACTATCACCTTACTCGTTTTTGGAATATTTGCCCTTCAAAATGGAACCCTCTAGAGGTACTTGAATTCCGTTCTTAGTGAACGGAAGCAACAAACTTGTCACACTAAGCCTAAAATGGATGGAACAAACTTAAGCGTTGGCAATCTTGGTGTTTGGGGTCTGGGAGGCATCATTAGGAATAATAGGGGGGATTGGGTGGTTGGTTACATGAAAGGGATTCCTCATTCGACTACCAACCTCTCTGGACTTCAAGCTTTATTATAGGGTCTTCAGATTACGGTGGAAAAAAATCTGCACCCATTGAAAATTGATACGGATTCCACTGAAGTTATCAGCATGATAACAAATGGCCATTTACCTTATAATAATTTAATTCTTGAATGCAGGTACTTGATGCAGATGTTGGGTGCTCCTCCACTAAACCACACATACAGGGAACAAAATACGGTGACTGATCTTCTAGCTAAGGAGGGGGCAAAGAAAAAGCTTTTTGACAGGACAAGAATTTTGGCAGTTCCTTCAATGTTTGTTGTTGACACTGTGTGGGAAGACATTTTAGAAACTGTATTTAATAGAACTATCTCGGTCTGTAATAGGAACCACTACAATGTAAGGTCCTACCTTGCCTCTGAACACTGGAAGAAGAAGATATCTTGATGAATAATTAAACGAATCAAAAATAAGTTATTTTGAACAAGAAATAGATTCTTAGAACTATCAAAATAAAAATAACAAATCAAACTAGAAAATAAATACGAAAATTGGATTACTATAAAGGCAACACATAGATTATGAATAAGAATGCAAAAGATTAATATCGTAAAATTTCAAACTTTTGCTATAAAAGTATACATCTATATTGTCTGTTTAGTTCGGTTATTTTTTGCTTAAAATCAAAATCAAATAAAATTTTGTTGGTTTATAAAAACTAAAACTTAAAATCAAATCAAACCAAAAAGTGTCGGCTTTTTTCTTCGGTTTGATTCGATTTTCGATTTGGTTTGACTTTTTGGTTTTCCGTGAACACCCCTAGTTACAGCACCTTGTTTATGCCTAGCTTTATTTTATATATAGATGGTTTACTGTTAACTTAAGCCTTGTTGTCATGAAAAGTATTTGCTAGGCGTTACAAACTTACATGGGTATATTGTATGTATACACCTAATTTGTTTCAACGTACTTGTGATTTATTTCACCATGTTGAATAAGCAAAGTGTAGAGTTCTACTTTTCACTCGGGTAAAAATGTTTTTATTTTGGGGGTTGGGGGAAGGGGGGACGGAATGCAAGCTGAACAATCAATTTTTTTTCCTTCAATTAACACTCCATTTTCTACCCTTTCTCGTTCTAAATTTTATCAAAGAAGTCAAAAATGTTGAATTTAACTTCATCCAAGATTGACTTACATGTTTCCTATAAGATCATTAATTATATTCCTCTAATCTGAAGGAGCTCTCTTAGGGCCTATTTGTTTTCATTAAGAACAAGAGATCTCAATCTAAATACATATTTGAATATTAAGATGTGCATTAAGATTTAGATATCTGAATTTCATACACATCTAAATATTAAGATTTAAATACTAAATAATTCAGACATTTATTTTTTCAAAATTTGAATGTTTAAACCTTATCTTTAATTACATTAATAAATACAAAGATCAAATAAAATACTAATTTAATATAATACTATATCAACAAAGCATTTTAAAAAATGAATGGCGGTTGGTGTTAGTGATGGCTAGCATTGGTGGTACATGGGTGCCAATAGTGGGAATTATCTTGGGTGATGTGAAGGTTATGTATAAATAGAAGCTAGTGGTGACGGTTGCTAATAGTAGTGGTTGATTGTGGTTGTTAATGGTGACGACTGAGAATTGTAGTGAATAATGATGGTGGTTGACGATATACAGTGACAACTAATGATGGTGATTGTTGATCGTGATTGGTGGTTGTTCGTTGTGGTAATGATAGTTGGTAGTGATGATTGTAAATGGTGGCTAGCTAATGGTAATTATGGCTGATTGTGGTGATTATTGGTGAGGATGGTGATGACGATTAGGAATGAGGATGGTGGTGAGGATGATTAGGAATGAGGATGGTGGACGGTGGTTGCACTAGTTGAAATGGTGGATGACGGCGTTCATAGGTGAAAGTAAACGAACTAGTGGTCAACCGCAATAGACATCTTAGTGATATTAAGAATTTTTTGTATATCTTAATCATTTATAACTATTAAGTCATTGTAAAATTAAAAAAATCAAATGCTTTAAGGTTTAAATGATTAAGCTTTGATAAGAAGGTGTCGTCAAGACTTAAAGGCTAGTTCTACAGAGTAGTGGTTAGACCGACTATATTGTATGGGGTGGAGTGTTGGCCGTTAAGAAAGCTCATGTCCAGAAGATGAAGGTAGCAGAAATGAGGATGTTGAGATGAATGTGCGGGCATACTAGGACGAGAGATAAGATTAGAAATGAAGTGATTCGGGATAAGGTATGGGTGGCCCTTGGTGGACAAAATGCGGGAAGGGACGTTGAGATGGTTCAGACACGTGCCTAGGAGACCCGCAGATGCTCCAGTGAGGAGGTGCGAGAGGTTGGCCGTGGTTGGGCTGAGATGAGGGAGAGGTAGGCCTAAGAAGTCTTAGGGAGAGGTGATTAGGCAGGATATTGAGCAGCTTCGGCTTACCGAGGATATGACCCTTGATAGGAGGGTATGGAGGTCGAGTATCAGGGTGGAGGTTTGTAGGTTGTGCACAAGTTTCTTTTCCGTACTAGGAGTAGTAGTATCGTTGTTACGTCTGCTTATTATTAGATCCCTAGTACTATCTAATTGTTTCTTTCACTCTATTATCTTATTATCTTGTTGCTATTACTGCTTATTAGTACTGTGTATTGTTACTGATACTTTTTCATCTCTCCTTGAGTAAGGAGTCTATCAAAAACAACTTTTATACCAGTCACAAGATAGGGATAAGGAGTGTGTACCCTCTATCCTCCCCAGACCCCACCTGATGGGATTATACTGGGTATGTTGCTGTTGTTGTTGTTGTTAAGCTTTGAAAAAAGAAAAAAAAATAACAACAATATAAAAATTTTATGTTCTAGATTGAAATGATTAAAATTAAGACCTTTATCAAAACAAACAAATGAGACGTTAGAATTTCCAATCAAATAAGTTTGGCCCCAGTTAGTTTCGTAGGAGTTGAAACCCGGTGACACTAGCTAGTTTGCGATTGGAGTTTTCACCAAATAATATTTAGAAATGGCCGAATTCATCAGAAGACACCTAAAGTTGATATGATATTTCACTTAGACACCTCAATTTAAGTGTGTTCCTATTGAGCACTTAAATTACCCGAATTTTGTTTCATTTAGACACTTTTGCCTGACATGCATGGCAATGAGGATGTAATTCACCTAAATGAAGTGCGTGAAAGGCATAAATTTTGCAAGTTTTCATTTTTTTATTATTTTTTCTTCTTCTTTCTCTCTCTCCTTCCAACACTCCCTCCGCTATCCACCACTGCCCTGCCATCACAACGTTAACATGATTCAACCTTCGGTGCTCCTTACCGTTGTACATTAATCGCAGCTAGGTTATTATGCTAGGTTTACTGCCAAACTTTCAGAAGAAAAAGAAAGTTGCAACTGGGTAATTGTGTTGAAGGCTGCATTTTTCTTGTGAAAAAAAGGTAAACTCTATGGAAGGAGCTTTAAAGCTCAGAAAGAAAAAATCGACTTGGTGTGCTAAATATTGTTCTTAACAGTATTAAGAACTTGTTTATGAAGTTTCCAGGAGTTTGGTTGAGAATTAAAGTTGTTTGATTGATTTTTGGAGCTTGGTTTGATGAGGAACAGATTGCACAGTGAAAAAAAAAATCTGCAACCAGTTTATGCATTTTTTATGTTGGCTAAACGGTCCAAAAATACTCTCAACATGATGTGATATTGTCCGCTTTGGGCCAAGCCCGCACGGTTTTCCCTAAAAGGCCTCACATCATTAAGAGTATCCAACACCCAACAATCTCCCCCTTGAACTAAGTTCCACATGACACCTTACCATAATTAACGGGTCAGAGATTCAACATGTCTGTGTGCCACCTACATTCGTCGGAAGTATTTACGGTCCGCAGAAACTGAAAGGTTGTGTATGCGTCTTCAAAGCTATAGGTAAAGGTTGTAAACCGGTCCATAGACAGGCAAAGGCACCAAGCCGGGCCACACACCACACTCTGCCATCTTCATACTCGTCCCGCCAAACCATTGGCTCTGATACCAGTTGTTTCACCCTGAAAACCCACCTGTTTTTCAAAGCTTTTCTGTCTCTAGGAAGCTTAACCAGATCAAATGTATGGTTATCATGCAAGGATTTAATCTCATCTTGCATAGCATCAAACCACTTTTATTTTTCTTTACTATCCATGGTCTCATCAAAACTTTCAGGTTCTCCTCCGTCAGTCAAAAGTACAAACTCATTGGGAGAATAACGAGATGAAGGTACTTTCTCTCTAGTAGATCTTCTGAGAGAACTCTCTGGAGCATCAATATTAGTTGGTTGCTGGCCAATCACATCATCTTCCACTGAAGCATCAACAACATCATGCTGGTCATTCTGAACATTATCTTCATTATCAACTTAAGCTTCATCATTTTGAAGGATTTCTTCAAGTGCTATAGTCACAGGAACTGGATCGACATCAACTAAGCTCTCACTGCTCTGAGAATCAACCTTCTCAGCTTTGTCAAAATCTTCAATTGTACGTCTTCAAAGAACACAACATCACGGCTTCTAACAAGTTTCTTCTCAACTAGATCATAGAAACGATAGCCAAATTCGTCTTGACCATAACTAATGAAGATACACTGCGTAGTTTTAACTTCCAGCTTTGACCTCTCATCCTTAGGAACCTTCCACCCAAAGGCTCTCAAATGAGCATAAGAGACATCCTTGCCAAACCAAACTCTACCAGGGACATCACTATCAAAAGCAACAGTAGGAGATAAAGTGATAACATAAGCAATAGTATTAAGTGCTTCTGCCCAAAATGAATCTGGGAACTTAGCATCTGAAAGCAAACATCTAACCCTCTAAACTAGAGTTCTGCTCATCCTCTTTGCTAAACTATTTAACTGAGGAGTATTTGGAGGAGTTTTCTGATACATTTTAGTTTCTTCCGTGCCCGCCTCTCAACCAAGGCCTGAAAAGTCTTGAACACATCAAGTGCTTGATCCTTGGACTTCAAAGGAAATACCCAGAGTTTGCGAGAATGCTCATCAATAAAAGTCACAAAGTAAAGTGCACCACCACGAGAACTTACTTTAAAAGGACCACACAAATTAGAATGTACCAACTCCAACAAGTCAAGCTTTCACGAAGGCAAATGACTTTGAAAGGAAACTCTTTTCTGTTTCCCGGCTAAGCAATGAACACATCTCTTTAACTTTGCTTGTTTCACTCCAGAAAGCAAATTCTTCTTAGTCAAATTATCAATCCTCTTCTCTCTTATATGACTTAGCCTTCTATGTCATAACTCTTATGAAGTATCATTATCTACCAAATTTAACAGTCACCACAAATGGAGCCCCAAAATAAGTACACGTCAAATATCTTGTTACCTCGAGCCACAATCATTGAACCTCTAAGAAGCTTCCACTGGCCACCACCAATGGTTTAATTATAACCCTCATCATCAAGATTTCCTACAAAAATTAAATTCAGAAGAACATCTGGAGCATGCTTGACATTGTTAAGAACCAACCTCGAACCGTTCTTACTTTTCAAGCAAACTGTGCCAATGCCAAATACCTCAACCCCACTATCATTGCCCATTCGTAACATTCCAAAATTACCTGGAGTATAGGAAGAAAATAATTTCTTCTTTGGCGCGACATGAGAAGTGGCACCTGAACATCACAAACAAGATTGATGTCATTTTTACCACAAGCAATAAGAAGATCATTTTCAGCAACAACAGCAACACGTTTTCAATAATCGCCATCTTTCTTTTGCTTTTTTTGGTCTCTCTTAAACCTGTAGCAATGTTTCTTGATGTGCCCTTGCAAGTGACAATAGTCGCATGTAATATTCTTGTACCTGGAGTTTCTTGACTTGCTTCTACTTTTGCCTCTGTCATTCTGATCGACCTCTGAAGTTGCTTCTCCCTCTGTCTTCAGTAACCAAAACATCAAAGTGTAAAGTGTTCGAAGAGGGAGCTTGAGATCTTCTTCTCATCTCTTCATTCAAAACACCACTCTTAGCATATTCTATAGTTACAAAGATCATCGGCAGTGCATTAGTCAAAGAAACTCGAAGAGTTTTCCAAGAGTGCGCAGAATTGCTTCCTTATGATTTTCCTTGTTCCAATTAGCTTCTTTTGTTCGTCCTAACTTGTTTAATAGTGGTAATTGGTCATACTTTGTTAATCTAGTTATTTTAAGTGTGGGATGGTAGCGGGTGAAGGTGGAAGGGCACGTCGTTGGCGGTCGAGGGGTGGGTGGGTGCTGGAGATAGCTGCAATTCTTATTTCATTTCTTTTTTGTTGAAATGGTCATTTCTAAGTAATTAACTAGATAGTTTTAAAAGTAGGTCTTTTTTACTCACAATACATTTTTTAATAATTATTTTGGGTATATATGCCACATGTATTCATTTAATTTGCCACTTTGACACGGCGAGTGCTACATATTTGGCTGATTCATGAAAAAGTGTCTAATTAGAACAAAATTCGGGTAGTTTAGGTGTTCAATAGGAACATCCCTAAGTTGAGGTTTCTAAGTGAAAAATCGTGTCAACTTTAGGTGTCTTTCGATGGGTTCAACCTTTAAAAATAGAAAAATCAAAAACATGGTGTAAAGTTGATAATTTTCTAGAATAGTCTAGACGTGTGAGTGTCAACCGCATCTTTAAGAAATACAAATAATATGCATAGTAATGTTAATAAAGGATATCAATCATTTTTTACGGTCCATGATCATGTTTCTAATTAAAATAATCATA